>NC_080683.1:21761642-22066065 GCF_030445035.2 Dasypus novemcinctus
ATGTAATGTATTGAAAGAATAGGAATTTTTCTTTGAAAGAGGCTCTTCAAGGGGAACTCAGACCTAAATCAGGTGTGATCTAGGGCAACTCAACTCTCAGTTGGTTAGCCAGACACAAGTCAGTGCGAGTGGCCTTTGAGAACAGAGGCAGAAGACAACAGAAGAGAGATGTAGTAAAGAATGAGAATTTCATTTATTTAGCAATTTTGCCTGTGGTTCCCATGGGTAGATATGGTTATCTTAATATTAATTTTTTCTAATATATTTCAAGAAAAACAATTTTGGATGAGAATTTCATGTAAAAAGAATTCTTTCAGAATCTTTCAGCACATGAAAAGGAATGTTAATTTATTATCTTTGTTTCAGATATTATTAAATATACATTTATCCTTTTTTAACATTCTTTAAATGTTAAAACTGATATATGTAGAAATCAGTTTGTTTTGAAAAGTTCAGATATTAAAAATATGCCTGCTAAGGACAATCATAGCATAAAATCTAATTATTCACAAAGGCAGAAAGTGGAAGTTCTCTATATGACCTAGATTTATTTTCAGTATATAAATAGGTGCTATTTAGAGAACTACATATAGGCTTTGAATATGACTTTTATGACTTCTTTAATGGAAATTAATTGATTTATATACATGACCTTTCCTGGATTTTTCTTGCAATATTCTGTTAGGACTGTCAGAAATTTATTTAATTATTCTGTGAATCCAATTGAGAATTTTTCCTTTAGGGTGAAAAGTAAATCCAAACTATTGTATCATTATGAGGTTTTTTTTTAAAGTTTAATAATCTCAAGAGCAAATAAGTATCTAATAGATTTTAGTTTATATATAATTTGAGATAATTTAATATTCTTGTTGTGCTTTCTGTTGACTTAGGTTGCTTTTAATAGTTTATACATCATTCCAACTGTGTGTTCTGTGTGTGTTCGTGTGCATGTATATACATACAGAGAAAGAGAGAGAATCTACTAGACAATATTAAATAGAATTCTGCTGCACTATTGTTGGTCCACTCATTTTTACCATGTGACTTTGTCATCAAACATTTCTTGAAGGTCTGATTCTTAGGAATTAGTGATGTGGGCTATGGGTGGAAGGCTCTTTGTCTCTTCAGAGATAACTTAAGTTGTTTGACTTGTGGGTGTGAAACGGTAAGAGGCTGCAGTCCTGCTCTTAGGGACCAGCAGGCTCCAGTCCCAGGAAATGTTTAACAAAGCAAGGGCTATAAACTTTAAGTATTTAGGGGAAATGCAAAAACCAAGGCTTATCTAAAATGTCTGGAGTCCTTGCTAAAAGCTTACCTAAGATGTGGAAGAGATATATGCTAATTGAAGCCTATTGAGAACTGAAACAAAGGGACGATTTGGCCTTTCCTCTCTGTATAAAAGACGTTTGAAAATCTTGTTCCGGGCTCGGGATTCAAACAGAAAGCTCCCGAGTCCGGCCGGCCGTCAATAAACCATTTTTCCTTCTCAAAATCATTCCTGAGTCCTGGCCTCTCTATTCTCAAATAATTGAACTTCTCTTAAATTCCACAACATTAATGGCAACCACGAAGGGATAAAAATGAAGGCCAGAGACGGTAGCATTTTGCTGCCCCTTCCAAATCCCTGAGGAAGCCGGGAGGACTCGGGTGAACCCCAAATCTGGGCGCCCCTGGATTAAATTTAATCCAGAAAAGATGTGGGCTCCACCAGAATCTTCCCGACAAAATCAAGGGGCAATGGAAGGTCTGAAGAGAAGGATTCTGGGAACGAAAAAGAGCTCCGAAAAGGGAAGAAGGTAAGACTCCCCGGGTGAGCAGAGTCTGGAAGGCCCTAGCTTTAATTGCTAGGAAGGGGAGGCTGATCACCTCCCGAGAGAACCCTAGTAGCCCCAGAAGGCTGGGGGGAAGCCGTTCTCTCTAGGCTTGGGAAAAGGAGGAAAACCGGGGAAAAGCCCTGGTGTTTTGGGTTTGTCTAACTGCATGTTAGAATCTGGTACTGGTCTTATATCCACTAAAGGAGTGGAGTCTTGATTTTAATAGGAAGGGTATTTATAGGTTCGAGTCCTAATATCCTGGAAATTGGTCTAGATTAAGGAAAACAAAACTTGGTTACAGGAAAATGGATTGGCTTTTCTGGTGGAGCTTGGTCTGGGTGTAAAGTTTAAACAGTGGAAAAGTCTAGCTGAAATCTTTTGTTATGGTGCTAATTTGTGAATGAATTTGCTTTATACCAAATGTTAAGTGTTCTGAGGTTTGTGATGGCTGTGGGGGCAGCCGTGGTGAAAATAAATATATAAACTTGTGAGTCAGATTAGTGACCTTTGTGCTTCTGTCTGTGTCAGCTCAATGTTAGTGTTGGAGTTGTGTCCTTACATGAAGTAGAATTACAGCTGAGCTGGAGCCCTCCCTTGCCATTGGCAAGGGGGTGAAATGATTCTGGGGCAAAAGCTGAGGAGTCTAGATGTTTGTGCATGTTCTGGTGTCTTGTCTCTGGTCTGGCCCTTTGCCGGGGCTTGGAGGCCATCTGTGTCCGCGCCAAGCACCCAAGTCTGTTGGGAATGTCCCAGTCAGGGCGGCTGGGTTCCTGGGAGAGTTGCCAAATTTGAGTAGGTTCTGTCTGCCCATTTTGGCTGAAAGCTGGAAAGGGGGGAGCGGCTTGCCCCTTTCCAGTGAGTCCACCCTTCTATTCATAAGCCGCATTCCTGTTTGTTGTGCACCCGACTGCCTGGAAGGGGGGGAAGTGAAGGAGGTGAAAAGCAGAATCAGAATAAATGCAGTAAAGTTCCCTCCTTAGGGTGTCAAAGCCAAAATACGTTTGCATTCTGCTCAGGTTCTTAGAAGGTATTGTAGTAACCTTAAGTAAGAGAATGTGTTCTGTGAAGGTAAACTTTGTATTAAGGGTATAAATAATTATAAAAGTTTTACAAAGCATTGTTTAAGGTATTTAAGTGGCTAATTGCAGAAAGTCATTATTTAACAAAACTGAATTGATAATAATAATAAAAGGCAATTTTATAACAAACTTATTCGGCAGCCAATCTCCCCTGCCAACTTGCTTCCAAAAAAACTGTTTCTGGTATTACATGCTACTAAGTATTTAAAGTGAAGAAAAGTTCATTATTTTAACAAACTTGTTTAGTATTAATGGCAATTATATGTTGCAAGACGTTTGCCTGGTAATTTAGTATGTGGGATATATGGAATGTGTTTTTATTGTTAAGGAAACAGAAGATGATTTTGTCCTAAGATAAAATGATTGATTATTGGAAAGAGTAGAGTGTGGGACAGAACCTGAATGAATACTGAAAGTGTAGAAGGTTTGTGGAAGGGAAATTTTTATGATTAAATTGAGTAAGATCAATATACAAAGAAAATATTTTATCAATAGCTTCTTGTGCTTTAACCTCATCATATCCTCAATGTTTGAAGAAGAGTCTTACCTCTTTTAAAAGAACATTTTATGTTCTAGAAATCAAATCCTGAAAAGTAGCCTTTTATTTCAAACTAACTGCAAGAGATTTATTCTTTCACTTTAAAGGAAAAATTAAAGTAATGGTTAAGTTCATTTAATATGTTATAAGCTGAATGAAAGGTATTTAAAGGTGTTATAAAATTAATAGGTTTTAAAAAAATTAATAAAAACTGTAACTAAGAGTTAAAATCATTTATAAATGCATTTATATTGTAAAACAGTGGAAAGACAATAACTGAGATTATAGCTGGGTGAATTTAGCCTGAAACTATTATTTAAGTGTAAATTCTACACTAACCTTTCCTTTGTTTATGGTTGCTTCAGGCCTAACCTCGCCCTTTGCCTTTGCCTATGGTTATTTCATAATTGAGAAGAGCTGGGACATCACTGTCTCCTCTTCTGGTATTAGTAACCCTTTCTCTCATGAATTCAAGTGTAAACTAAATAAATTGCTGCCTGATAGAATAAGGTTAAATGACCACTGGAGTTTTATTATCTCCAAAACCAAAAGGGGGGTGGAGGGGGAGAAGTCTCCTGCCTTGACGGTCAGTGTTCCTAAGAGTGGCAATTCATGAGAGAAAGCAGTCTGTCTCCCTGAGGCTTCAAATAGCCTCAGTAAATATATATAAAATTAATCTTGTTACTTATCCAAAATTCTGCTAATTTCAAAGTAAAATATAAAGTTCTAAAACAAAATGGTGCTAAGGCATTGAGAACATTTTGGTTATTACAATCCATTAAGTAAGAAAGAAAATTCTTGTGGTAAACTGCATGGTCATAGTGCAAATTAAGAAGAGTTTCAAAAGTCTTTGAAAAGTTTAAAGTAACTAAAGTCATGTTGTTGTGTCAAACTATTCATGTCTGCCTATTTGCTCAAATTGTTAAAAATTAAATATGCAGTTATATTTATAAATATTCTTAAAGCCCAAATTGAACTAAGCAGGATGAAAAAGTCATAGAAATCTGATTATGGAAACAATTGGGAAAGGGCCTCCTCTTTGCAAGAGCTTTTAAGGCAAGACTAGGTGTGGCAGATTAAACCTATCTACTAGGCTAGGGAATTAAGAATCAGTTTGCCTGGTAATTTCCCAGTTTAAACCTTTGTCAGCCATAAATTGGAAAAAAAAACAAAACAAAACAAAGATTAGGTTAATTTTCACAGAAGAAAAATGTTGATGTAACCCGGCGGCCTGCTGCCTCAGTCTCCCACTCCCGGGTTGGACAGCAGTGGAGGAGACCAGTTTAGGCCAGTCCTATGGGCAGTGGAAGGATGCCCAAGAAGGAGCTAACTAAGTCGGTGCCATTTCAGCACTAAATTCTATTCCTTATTTGACAAAGGGGGGAGCAGGTAAAAACTAAAATGGTTGGAATGTGATAGAGGAAGCAGTTAAATCAAACTTTTGCGTGGGAAAGTTAAATCTCAGATAAGCTGTAACTTCTGAAGTATCCAATCTATGGAAAAACAGGAAGAGCTTGCATGCTAGGCTTAGGGGTATAAATTGTGTCATTTTTCTTTGTTCGGGGCACCAGCCATATCTGGCTCTGCGCCCCTTCTTGCAAGATTGAGAATAAAGTATTTTCTTCTCCACAATCTGGTGAGCCTTATTTTCTTCCAGAAGATTTCTTTCCAACAAGATAAGGTAATTAGTGGCTCTATTAACAAATTTCAGTAAGAAAAGGAAAGTCCATAAAAACTATAGAGAGATCTTTCCTGGGTTATGATTTTAAAAAAATTAAGTAATTGTGTAATGTGTTTTAAAACCTGGTAGTCAGTATGCATGTGTTTTAAAACCTGGTAGTCCGTATGCTTTTAATTTAATAATTTTGATAACTTAAAGAAAAGAAGTTTTCAGCTTCCTGTAAGGGAAAAAGAGAACATTCCTTGCATAAACTATTATGGTTTCAATTTTATTTAATTTGAATGTAATCTCCCATAGTTAATTTATAAACTAAATTAACATATGTACAAAATCTTTACAGTAATGAAAATTGTAAGTTCACATTGGTGAAATTAGGCTAAAGGGAAAAGATTGTAGATATGCTCTCTTAAATAAAGAGTAAATTTCTTTCATTGGTAATTGTAATTTAGTAAGTTTATTTAAACATGAGGTGTCTAGTCAATGCGGTTATAGTCAATTATAAAGAGTTTGTAAAACATCTTCCAAACTGAAAATGTTTAAATAGTTCTAGTTGTAGAAGTCATTGTTAACTAAAGAAACTTAGATTGGTATTGGTAGCAGAAATAACTTCATGATAATAAACCTGTCTGAAGGCCACTGCAAAATACACATTTAAGTAAATGGTAATAAAAAGTTGTCTTGATTCTATTGGAAATATTCTGTTTTCATTCTAACAATGAAAAGTATTTTTCCTCTATTACTAAAGTAAAATACCTACTGTTATCTTCATAGTAAAATTGTGTAAGTAAATAGTCATTTGATATATGTATTGCGTTAAGTTGTTTAAAATATATATAAAACAAGGAATAAACTTTAACATTGTCAAACTCTTGTGCATTCGAACCAGGCCTTGTATACATTACAGGTGGCCTCTCCATGTGAGTTATTGGCTAGGCTGGTCACTGACCCCTCAATTAAAAATATGTGCTATATCAGTCTCTGGTTCTGCTCCTGAAGTTGATGGAAACTATATTGCAGTTTCAAGCTCCTGCAGCCAATAATGACTCGGTACAGCCAAGTGTACAATGGATATCGCTTCCAGACTGGCACTGTTCCATGGTGCCAGAGAGTGCTATGCACCAGGCTAGTAGAATACTGGAAAATCTCTCTAAGATGAAGGATGCTGCAACTTGCTCACTGCGTTGAAGAACATGCTAAGTGGAGCCATGATACCAGGAGACTGTAAGTAAAACTTAAACACAATTGGCATTATGGCCTGCTCTCATGGAGAGATAACATGTAAAGTATTACAAACCTGAAACTCAAAACTAATAATGGCAACTCTGAATCCTTATGCATTAAGTAATACATTAGTTAATATTAAGTGCTGTACTTTTATCCTGTACTAAATATATGCCTAATAATTGTAATGTTATCTTTTCTATTTTGGATCAAGTGCAGAAGTATATTAGACATGTTAAATTCCTGGTAAAATCATTTTCTAAACAGTTAATAACATGTCTATAGAATAAGGTGGCAGTCTCAGCCAGTCTCAAGTTAGCAAAAGTGAGGCTTGCTTGCTGATGGTGAGTCACCTATTGAACAAGTCAAAATTGCTAGAAATTGTACAATGAAAACCAAGGTGTAAAAATCTTTATTCTGTAGTTCTGATCACTCCCACAGGTGAAAACTAAGAGTATTTCCAAATTAGTGTTCTAATCCTGAGTGAAGCCAGTTGCCCAAGGAGTGCCAGTTCACCAGGAGCATCTGACAGAGCGAATGAGTGTCAATCATTGAACAGCTTGGAATGTGTCTTCAGACAAAGCTAAGTGTCTGTTGCAATTTCTCTCTAAAGATGGATAACTTAAAAAAGAATATATATGCTGTTCCCACCAGCTTTTAAGGAATGCCATCTTTATAGGTACCTAACCTTGTCTACCTCTGTAATCCAATGTGTCCTCTTTTAAAAACAGGTATTCCAAAATTTTAATTAAGTTTGTTTCTTTCAGAGTGAACATCTTATTAACCATATGAAAACTTCATCCAACTTCGTACAGAATGCCAGATCCATCTTCCTCCAGTTAGAATAAATTAAAGAGTTTTTACACCTTATTAGGCAATGACTACAGCCCATGGCCAGCAGGAAGCAGTTACAGAAAAGAGATCGTCTCCCTTCAGCACCCCTTTTAAATTAAAGGTGTAAACTCTTTAAGAGTAAAATAAAAGTAATAGATGGATCTGGAACCTGACTGGAAATCCACGTGAGTGCCAGTGGCAGCAGAATAACTGCGGGAGGCCCCTGCCTAAGATTCTGCTGTCCAGAATGAAAAGTTCTAAACTTCTAAAAACGGTCCTTGATGCTGTACTAAAGACTGATAAATAATCAGTCAAGACAACAAACAGTCATCCACCTCATAGCTACAACAATAATTATGCCAAAGCTTAGCAAGTAAACTTTGACAAAGGGGGGGAATGATGTGGGCTATGGGTGGAAGGCTCTTTGTCTCTTCAGAGATAACTAAGTTGTTTGACTTGTGGGTGTGAAACGGTAAGAGGCTGCAGTCCTGCTCTTAGGGACCAGCAGGCTCCAGTCCCAGGAAATGTTTAACAAAGCAAGGGCTATAAACTTTAAGTATTTAGGGGAAATGCAAAAACCAAGGCTTATCTAAAATGTCTGGAGTCCTTGCTAAAAGCTTACCTAAGATGTGGAAGAGATATATGCTAATTGAAGCCTATTGAGAACTGAAACAAAGGGACGATTTGGCCTTTCCTCTCTGTATAAAAGACGTTTGAAAATCTTGTTCCGGGCTCGGGATTCAAACAGAAAGCTCCCGAGTCCGGCCGGCCGTCAATAAACCATTTTTCCTTCTCAAAATCATTCCTGAGTCCTGGCCTCTCTATTCTCAAATAATTGAACTTCTCTTAAATTTCACAACATTAGTACTTTCACCAAAGTCTGAATTAATCCATATTAGAACAATTAAGGAAAAACATGCTTGAAAATGCCAGAGGGATGTGTGTGAGGAAAATAAAAACAATACTTTCTGAGAAATAAATTCTGGTGCTTTGCAAGTCTGCCTCTCCTATATTTGAGAATAGAACGCATTAGGAGATATTTGTTTAATTTTAAAGAAAATTTTTGTTTTTAATTGTTTTTATTCCCTATCAGCAAACTATCAGTTCAGATCATCTACTGACCACCTTTTCATGTTTGGAAATATACCCTTTATATTTGATTCAGAAGCAGAGAATGGATAGACAATCTACCAAAGATTGGTAATTTGGTACGCTCTTTGGGGCTGTAGCTGGACTTATTTAGGGACTTATCCTAAGCAATTCTGTAAACAAAAACACAAAACAAATTTCAGTAACAAATTTTCCTAAGTAGCATTATAACAATCTTAGACCATTATGGCAATCTAACAATTCTAACTATCTTAATTTTAAAAGTCAGAGTTTTCCTTTGATCCATTGTCATAATGTTAGATTGTTACCATATTTTGTATAAAAATATTTTTGTCTTTCCTGAATTGCAAAGATATTTGTAAAACTTATTAGACTCATCTTGAGAAATTTCATCATTTTCCCTAAGTGCTTAAATAGTTTACTGCTTAGACACTTTAAATCTTGATCCTTTTATCCCTTGATAAATAAATATAGCCACATTTCCCTCCATCTCAGACTATGTTTATTGTGATTCCTTAAAAAATAAAAGTAAAAATCCTTCTTCTAGAACTTCCACTTTCAAGAAGATGTAGTAGATGTACTCTCATTAAATACAACCACAAAAAACCACAAAAATTCTGAAAGGTGGAGAAAAAAATGTCAATTGACTAGGGACCTCAGGATTCAAAGAAAAACACAGTAGTGAAATCTCTGGGTTTTCCTTTTGGCCTTATGTATCCCAGACTTGTTGCTAAAAAAAATGTCAACCCAGAAATACCAACAGTCACAGCCAAATAAAGCCCAAACAAAACCCCACTTTTTCTAACCAAAAAACCAGGAAGGGGCAGTCTAGTAAGCCTGGGAACTTTTAGCTAACAACTACTCTACTCCAGCCAAACACCATAGGAAAAAAATGTGCTTCCCACACAAGATGGTAATAATAGGGTGGTATATAGGGAAAAATATACCTAATGCAAATAATGGATGATAAATAGAACTATTTTAATAATCTTCTATCAGTTATAACAAAAATAACTACTGTTAAAAAATAGTACCCTTTTTTATTTTTTAAGTGCTATCATTAATAGTAACAAATGTTCCAGGCCAGTGCAAGGTGTTTGTGGTAGGGTGGTATACAGGAATTCTGTATTTTATGCATGATTGTTTTCTAAACTCACAACTTCTCTAATTGAAAAAAAAAAAAAAAGTCCTTCCCTTCCCCACCACTAAACTTCAAGCAATGCCACACTGTAAGTAAATATCTCAACCCCTCTGTTGCAGTGGTGTTATGGAAGGCTGAGTAGAAGCTGAGACTTCCATCCCCACTGGCAGTAATGAGAAACTTGGCCCAATGCTTTCAAGGTTTTTCCTTATCTTTAGTTTTCAAAAGCATGCTTATGAGTTGTGTTAACATAGGTACTATCATATTTGGGGCTTGCTTGTTCAGCTTCCTGATACTGTAGGTATATGTCTTTTGTGCATTTGGGGACATTAACATTCATTATTTCTTCAGGTATTTTTTTCAGCCCCATTCTCTTTCTCTCCTTCTCGGACTCCAATGACACCAATATGAGATAATTTTTAGAATTCCACAGGTCCCTGAGGTTATGTTCTTATTTTTCCCCCAGTCTATATTCTCATTGTTGTTCATATTATGTAATTTCTATTGTTTTATCCTTCAGTTCACAAGTCTTTTCTCTCTACACTCCATTCTGCTATTAAGCCCATCCATTGCTTTTTTTTTTCAATTATTTTATTTTCCTGCTCTAAAATTTCTATTTAGTTCTTCCTTGTAGCTTCTATTCTTTTCTGGAACTTTCTATTTCTTATCTGAGACTCCCTTTTGACAGCATGTTTATCATTGCTATTGAAGCATTTTTATGATGGCTGTTTTAAACTTGTCAGATAATTGTAACTTTTTTTTTTTAAATCTCAGTGTTAACATCCATTGTTTGCCTTTCTTTATTCATTTTTAAATATTCCTGTTTCTTGTTAGATGAATGGTTTTTTATTATGCTATGAGACTCTGGATCTTATTTAAATATTGTCTTTTAGCTGACTTCCCCTGAGGCTGCTCTATTATTTGGGGGAAGGGGAGCAGCAAGGGATAAAACAATTCAAATGGCACTACCTGTCTCATCAGAAACTACGAAGGCCAGAAGAAAGTAGCACAATATTTTTCAAGTGCTGAAAGAAAACTGTCTACTCAGAGTCCTATATAAGGTGAAAATATCTTCTAGGAATGATGGGGAGAAGTAAAGATATTCTCTGTTAAAGGAAACTAATATTGAAGTCTCCTGGGTATATACCAACCACAGGTTAAGTAAAAGTGACAGAAGAGGCACATGTAGAAAGTTCACATCTGAGTCCAACTCCCACCACACTCAGGAACACAAATTCCAAAGTAGGGCCCACTGAACTCCAGAGCCAACTGCCATGATCAGCAGAGCCCTGAGCCTCAGCAAAGTTGCAGCACCTACTCTCTGGTTTGTTGGACTTGCACAGGTCAGCTAATAGGGAGGTGAAGATGGTCAACCACCACACCAGGGAACCAAGAATGCCTATAACCCCAAGCAGGAGAGTCGCATCCATCAACCATGTGGGATCTAAGCCCCCTCTTTATATAGAGGTGGAGTGGATATCACCATCCCAGGGCCCACAGGTTGGAGGAATAAATTATGGATTAGAGTGAATTTACTGATATTCTACTATAGAGCTATTGAGACTAGTAATGGAAGAAACTGGAGCATTGATCTGGAGAAATTGGCCACAGTAGTTGCTGAGGGCAAGGAGAGGGAAGAAGAGATGTAATGTGGGGGCATTTTCGGGACTTGGAGTTGTCCTAAATGATATTGCAGGGACAGATGCTGGACATTATATATGCTGCCATAACCCACTGAATGAACTGGGGGAGAGTGTAAACTACAATGTAAACTATAATCCATGTGGTGCAGAAGAGTTCCAAAATGTGTTCACCAAATGCAATGAATGTGCCACAGTGATGAAAGAGGTTGTTGATGTGGGAAGAGTGGGGGTGTGGGGTGTGGGTATGTGGGAACCTCTTATATTTTTTAATGTAGCATTTTTTGTGACCTATGTATCTTTAAAAAAAAAAAGGACAATTTAATAAAAATTGAAAATATTTTAAGAACTAAGGAAGTTTGTTCCCAACAGACCTACCCTAAAAGAATGGCTAAAGGAAATTCTCAAAATAGAACAAATAAAAAAACATCAAGAAGAAAGAACAGGGTGAACAAAAATATGGGTAAACACAATAGAAGGCTCCAACTATCAAAAGGATAGTAAGGGAATACTTTGAATGAATCTACATTACATAAATTTAACAGCTTGGATGAAATGGACTGATTCCTTTTATGTGAACATCTAATGTAGTTGAACTCCTTTTTCTGAAATAAACATTAAAAATACAATAGTTGGGAAAGGTATCACAGATCTGAAAGAAAATGCCATAACCTATGTACATTTGTGGCCCCTGGTGTTGGTGGGATCAAAATTACCCCTGTGATAAAATCTAAAAGTGAAGCAACCAGCTTCATTCTGCTACTACCCAACTGAGCTACTGTCCTGTGCATTACTTTTAATGTGAAATTTTATTTTCAGCAGGGACTTCCTTACAGGTAATTGGCATACAGGAATGAGTAAGGACATTGTGTACAGCTGTGCATACATCTAGGCATCCCTGAGAACTGTAAACTGGAAATCTGCACAAGTTGAGACAGAGGCAGAGAGAGAAAGAGGAAGGAGCAAGAGGGAGAGAGAGTCAGAGAACCCTCAGCTGGAGGACGGAAATAAGAGGAACTAGGAAGAAAGACATCAAAATTAGTTTAAATGTGAGCCAAGAAAAGTAAGAAATAAGAGGTTATATCTTTGTAACGTTAATTATCAACAGTTTGGTCCAAGATTACCTCACTGTTAAGTAAAAAAAGGAGATATACTTTAGAAAGGTCCTGAATGCCTAACAGAAGGAACATTTTGTTTTTTGTGTGTTTTTTTTTCCTCCCAGGGGTAGGGAGAGCTCCATGAGGGTCAGAAGGTAATTCCTAGTTTTTTCACCTTGCATTTTGAAACAGTAACAGGTCTTGTCTTTTTTTTTTTTTGTCTTTTTTTTTAATATTACATTAAAAAAATATGGGGTCCCCATATCCCCCCCACCCCCCAACAGGTCTTTTCAATAACTTAATTATGAGTCCGTTAACTTTCCTAACAGCTGTGTTATACCTCACTATGTGAGAAGAGATGTGTTAGTGGTTCAATGACTTAACAATCCGTCATTTCTCACGGTCCACTAAACTTGAGCACATTCATGAAGCATAAAGAGGTAGATTCCTTAACTTACACTGACATAAAGTTTGTGAGATTTGAGAAAAGGATAATTTCTGGATGCCTTCAGATTCCCTTCCTGACTTACATTTAATATCTGGTAAAACAAAGAAAAATGAGATCTATTTTTAAAGTAGATTTCATATTTGCTATTGTGCAAATAAGGGAAATGAAAAGTCATATATATATACTTATATTCATATTACAGACATATATACACAAACATATCACTTGAAGTGTTAGGAATGGAAAAACAAAGTTTTAGCTAAGAGGCAGTTGCTGGCCCCAAACTGTCTGCTCAAATCCTAGCTTTGCCATTTGCTGGTTGAATGACCCTGAGCATTTTATATAAGCTCTGTGTATTTCAGTTTCCTTTAATATAAAATTAAGTTAATAATCATAGTTATCTCTTAGAGTTGTTGTGAGGATTAAAATTATTAAATAAATACTTAGAACCATATCTAGCAAACAATCTTTGTTAGGCAAGTCAACCTTCAGGTAATTTAACCATTGATTTGTGTCCACTGGATAGGAGAAAGAATGCTTACTTGCAGCATCCTCAGTGATAGTTTGCTGTTTCTCTGTCGTGGATGCATGGAAGCAAGAAAGAGAACTAAATCTCCCTTTTCTAGAAGAAATTAGCAGGAAATTCCTTCTGATTCTCTCTGCTCCAGAAGATCATACAGTTACCCACTCCCCCATACTTTTTATAAACCCGGGTTATTCACAAATCTCTTAACTTTGCTACAATATCTTTAAATAAAATGAGGGAAAAAAATCTTATTGTGTCAGTACTTCTTCACTATTTCCTTCTTCCACAACTGAACTTTGTTGGTTAATACAAAAATAGCTGAGAATAAAAGACTTTCTCAAAATGACACCCCTTTGTATTTGTAAGGGCATTTCTCCACCCAAAGCAACAGCCATAAAAGTAACTTTAAATCTGGTCTCAATGAACACATCATAGGATCTCAAGCTAAGGAAAGTTGAAAGACTGCTAGTTTCTCAGTTAACCATGGAGAGATCTAAATTAAGCTGTTCATTAGTTTGAACAAGAAAAAATACAAAAAGCATTAATCACATACATTTTTTTCCTGCAAAATTTGCAACTGAGTTTTGGAACCTCCTAATGGATCTCCTTATGTTGCTCTCATATTTCACTGAGTTTGTGGTCAGCGCATTACTTCTTCACAGAGCTTGTAACATTAATGTCAATGCAGGAAAAAGGATTGAAATATTTTTGCAAAGCTTCATGTTGCATGAAATGTTGATTAGCAAAACAAAAAACAAAAAAACAGAATCTTGAGACTGAATTATTCATTTTGATTATAAGAGAAAATGGCCTGGCTTTTTTTTTAAGTCAAATTAAAACCACCATGATTTTTGCATCCACTACATGGGACAGGACTACTGAAAATGAGTTGACCTGAGAATACCAATTTTGTCCCCTTGGCTGCCTTTGCACATTGGGGCCAGTCTACTGCATGGCCAGAGTTTCTGGCTCCTTCTGCCATTTCATACATAGATAAAACACTATCCCATCCCACCACCACCACAAGAGGGAATTTGGCATCAAGAGCCTTTAGAAGGAGCCAAATGTTTGACTAGTAGAAATAAAAAGCAAGCAAGATCTGGGTAAATAAAACCATCTCTTCTTTCCTCTCTCCCATGGTTGCTCAAAGTCCCATTGCAATTCTCCAGGGAAGACGCTGTGCCAGGCAACATGCCTGCTTAGGTCTTGTTCTGCTCTGTGCAACCTACCTTCAAGTGGTAGCCAGGATGGCTGCACATTCTTCTTGCTCCACCTCTCCCATTGCTTCACTTCCCTTTTCCTCACTGATGCCACTCAGGGTTTCACCTTCCAAATTGCTGCATCATCACTTTTATCTGTGCTTAGGCTCTCTTTGCTAGGGAAACTGGGCAATGACAGTCATATTTTTCTGGTGTTTGAAAACAGGGTTTCCTATTTTATCGTTGCAGTCCTTTATCTTCCAGACTAGACTTGTCACTTTGGGGGATTAGGACCCCTGGGCTAGACATTATTCTGACTGAACTATTGTAATGAGCAACATGAACTAATAACTTGGTAGAGCCTGTGGAAAAAAAGGATAATTGGGTATCTATGTTCACTTTATCAGAAGACAAAGATGATTCAGAGGAGAGTCATGCATCTACTTATAAATACTTTTAGGAAGGAAGAAATAGGTGATTTCTTTTACAAGGCTCAGGCCTTTTACTTTTCCAAGAAACACAGGAAGAAGACAGCCCCAGAGGTCAGAGAAGGATGGTTGTTGAGGTGAACATGATCTTTCATAGTACATGAAATGAGCTCAGCAGAGCCACAAGAAAAATCTTGAGGTTCTTGAGGACAGTAAAAGCTCTTTTACAAAAGTTAATAAACTCAATTTAGTGACTCAATGGCAAGACACAGGATGCAAAAATACCTGCAGGAGTTGGTTTGCTTGGCTGCTGTTTCTGTTTATTTCTGGTTTGTGTCTTGGGAAAGGAATGTAATGGCATCTGAAACCCGCGCCCCCTCCTCCAACTCCGCTTCTCAAAGGAAACAGGAGATGCCGTGCCTGTTCCTTCACCCATCACCCCATCATCCCCACGAAAAGGACCTTTATTTCGGCAGCCAAAAAAACAGCATTTAAAGTCTCTCAAATATGTAACTAAATGTGAAATAATTAAAAATACCTTGGCCGTCAGCACTCTTCTCTAACTGAACACAAATTGTTAAGAACCTGAGAAAATGGCAAGAGGAAAGCCCTCATCGATTTTTGGGTCCACTTTGTTCCCTATTGATCTAAAGGGCAGTGACTCTGCTGAATGAGAAACGAGTTCCATCTTCCTTCACCTTCTCAGCATGGTTTGATGCCGGCTCAGCTACTGCTTGTGGCAGAATCAGTGGCACCAGCTGCTACTGTGAGCAATCAGTGTCCCCAGCAGCTGATCTGCATAGAGGTGCAGGGAATCGGTTGACACAGGATGCAGCAATCAACTAAATGTTCTTTTCCAATTCTGCGTGGGCTGTTACACTGAAGATTATCTCATGATTATGGGAACAACAGTCACCAAAGGTTATAGTTGGTTTACGCTATTACATCAAAATGAAAAGTATTTACAATCACCCTCAATGATAAATAACATCTTCATTCTAGTCAATCCCTGTGCAACATTTAATACCCATTCCTTTGATTTTTTTTCCCCCTCCTTTGCCATCAGAGATAGATTCTTCTCCCATAGGCTTCTCCTCTATCTGCAAGCATTTTATCCCATCAATGCTAGCTTTCTCTGCAGTTCCATCCTTAACCATGCTTAAATAACATAAATAAAGTGCCTGGCACAGAGTCTTGTACTATGTGATCATAAATAAGTCTCCACCTTCTCTCCTGGCTCTCCCCTTTCAGCAATTGGTGGGCCTAGTTGTCAGCAGTGCTTCAACTGCCTTCTCCATTAAGAGCCTAAAAAATCTGTCTCCAGTTCCAAAATCTCTATCAAGGCCCTGGCCCATGGGAACAAATGTCATCTAGTCACTTTCTCAAAATATTCAATAGTCACATCAAAGTCAACCTCTACCAAAAAAAAAATTTATCCCCTTTCCCTTAAAACCTTTTTCTCTCCTGTTCTCACTCCAACTATAAAATCTATCGTAATTTCTCTGCCAGGTAAAGCTAAAAAGATTAATGTCCTCTTAAATTGTCTCTTTCCTCTTCCACCTTTACCCAATGCTGCTAGTCTGTGTCAAACTCCACAATTTCTTACCAGAACAATGGCTTCAAATACTTATTCTTGCTCCCAGTCTCCTTGGGATTCAACCCCTTGCATCAGAATTTGACTTTTATCATTATTTCCATCTGAAAGGGTCACTCATCTGCTCAGAAGTCATCTAAAGCTCCTCATTCCCAGTCACACCAGTTCTCTAGTTACTGTTCCTGGAACATTCATGCCATAGTGCTATTGAAGTCGGTGTCTAGGTTCTTGGCTTTGTTGCAAGAAAAAATTCAAGGATGAGCTACAAATCAACCAGGCAAGTAGAGAATTTATTAGGGGTAAAGCAAGAACAAGAAAGTACACCATTCAGAGCTGAAGGCAGGCATTTTCAAGGGAGAAAAATGTGAAGTTCTGCCCTGGGGTCCCTCTTTGACATGGCTACATGACTCCAGGATCTGTGCTGATTGGCATATTTAAAACAAAGCAGGGAAACTCTCTTGAGTGATTTGATTCTCTTAGGGGGTTAGGGGTTGTTGTCCAGTGGTGACTGGCTTCTGGCTGCTACCCACAAGCTCTGCAGCGCATGTGGGCTGGTGGTGATTGGTCTTTGGTCACTGTCCATGAAGCATGAGGTATCCTGAAAGCAGGTGGGGGGTGGGAGTGGTGCCCCCGTTCCCTTTTTCCTGCCATGAAATGATGTTGTTGACTGTCTTCTGATAATACAGCCAGTGGGTGTGTGCTATGTGCTGTAAGCTGCAGGGTGTTTGTGCTGTATATTGCCCCTTCCTAACTTGCCTGTGTGACTCAGCAGGCTAAAGTTAGTAAAGAGACATTTGTCTCACTTTCTTTTATTAGGTTTTTTTGTCCCCTTCCTCCTTACATCCCTATTCTATCCTGCCTCAACAGCACCCTTGTTGATGTGATTTCTTCTGCCTGAAATACCTCTCCAAATTGATAAAATCTGAATTATCATTCATATCCTAACTCAAATTTCTTTTTTTTTTTCCACTTAAACTTTCCAAAACTTCCTTGCTCAGGCATGATTTACCACTCATTTTTCTATATGCCTCTAGTATTTAATTAAACCTTTTATGGACTTGAAATGGTTTCTTCATTGACTGCCTATGATTTCTTCAAATGAATGCATTTAAACTTTCATTGTCTAATTCCCTCATCATCAGGGTACTTATAACATTAAATACTTAAGCAAAGTCACTATTAAAATGACAGAGATGGAGAGAGATGAGAATAGAACCCAGCAAGTCTGATCTTTCATATTCCTTTAAGCATAAAACCATTCCAGAAAAAGATTAAAAGTCTATTATAGCTAAGTTATCATTCTTACTACAACCCACATTTATATAATTGGGATGTTCTGCAAATGATTTGAATTGAAGTCATTAGTTATCATATTTTTTATAAATTTGAAGATGAATTGAGGTGGCCAAAATTTCACAGTGAATCTATATTTAAAACAAAGGAAAATGAATTTTAAATAACTCAATCTCCCAGTAAATCCATTTGTGTTAAGTTTGGAGATGAACTATGACCTAGAAGATTGGAATCAACATATGACATCAATTGAGAGGAAGGAGAAAGAATAGCCCTCTTTTATCATAATTTGTCATATTTATTTTAAATAAACGCCTTAATGTGTTCTAAAATAGGAGCTATAAAAAGCACAAAGCTATTATTTGATTCTAATTCTTCCCATGCTATAGACAAAAAGGACTGTTGGGAGAGCATTTGATTTGACCTTTTGCATGCTTATATGCTCAAATAATCTGGTTATTTGTATGCATGAGGAAGCAGCTGAAGTGTTACTAGGACAATGGGAATGGCGAAAACAATTGGCAATGTCTGAGTGGTACTTGTATCTCCATAGCAATGCAGATTCTGTTCCCTGACAAAGTTTACTTTCGCTCCAGTATGAACACAACACTTTCTATAATATAATAATTAGATCACAAAATTATTGCCCTTGCTAGATGCCCACCCGTTCTCTACTACCAAGGCCAAGACCTATAGAAAGCCATCCATAGGTGACCCTAATCATATGCCATTTACCCTCTTTCCCAGAAGGTTACTGTATTAGTCAGCGAAAGGCGTGCTGATGCAAAATACCAGAAATTGGTTGGTTTTTATAAAGGGTATTTATTTGGGGTAGGAACTTACAGATACCAGGCCATAAAGCATAAAATTACTTTCCTCACCAAAGTCTATTTTCACTTGTTGGAGCAAGATGGCTGTTGATGTCTGAAAGGGTTCAAGCTTCCTGCTTTCCTCTCTTAGCGGATCTTGCTTCTCTCTGGGCGCAGGGTTTCTCTCTTCCCAGGTCTTTCTTCTTCCTGCATTCAGGGTTCCTCTCCTCCTGGGGCTGGCTTCTCTTTCCTCTGCATGCTTACTTCCCAGGGCTCCAGCTTAAGGCTTTAGCATCAAAATCCAGCATTGACAATCCTAACTCTGTCCTTTGCCATGTCTTTTTCTGTGAGTCCCCACCTATTGGTATGTACCAATGTCCCATTGGTACAAGATCTAATGTAATCTAATATAATCCAATATAATCTAATATGCCAAAGAAAAGACCAGTTTGCAAACATAATCCAATATTTCTTTTTGGAATTCATCAATAATATCAAACTGCTATAGTCTCCAAGTGCCTTCCCAAATAATGAGAGGAGAATACAAGTTAATAAGTGCATTTTGGTTTTCAGGATTGAACAAAAGTATAAACATAACTCATTTTAGATGGAGATGATGGATTTTATCTACAGATGTTTTTATTACTATAAGGAGAAATAATATAATAGTTATACTATATTATTAGAGATTCATGAGATTATAGACTGTTAGAGCTGTATGGCACTCCAGGGATGTGGACTGTCAACTCCTAATTTTATGATTGATTCAATGAGTGGATAGGAAAGTGTCAAAAACTTGATAGGTGGAGACTAAGATGAAAATCTCTTGACCAAAAGGAGTGCTGTTGTTGTTGTTGTTGTTGTTTTTATTTTTTATGCTAACTTTTTCACCTTAGTTTCTCAGGAACACACATCCCCTATAATATCTTGATAACTGCTTTGGTGAACTCTTCAAAAATGCCTTGGAAGAGAGCATATATCAGAAGCACCCTTGCCATGTCCAAGGAAATGAAACTATGTGTATGTACCTATATGTATAGGTATTAATATATATTTATATAAGCATTTATATACATATATGATCATTGTAATATATTAATGACATAGGGATAGACAACTCAGTGAAAGAGAATACAGATTCCAAAAATAGAACTCAATATATGTGATTATTTAATAAATGACACAGATAATATTTTAAATCAGGGGAAAAGATGGATTGTAGTATAACTGGTCATATACCTATGGAAGAAACTATGTGTTGGACACTTACCTATTAGGATTGCTTTTAGCTTAAGTTACAAAAACTTGGTGAAACAGTAGCTTAAACATGTGGAAGTTTATTCTTCACATAATAAGTCTAGTGGAGAGTAACTCAGACAAAGGGCAGCTGCTCAAGGACACAATACCCTTTCCATTTTTCTGCTCCACCATAATAGTGTGTGGTCTTCATTCTCACCACTTCATTCCCCTGAAGGAATAATATCCACATCACAGGCAGAAAGAAAGGGTAAAGAGGGTAGAGGAACAGGGCTTCATTCTAGCAGAACTTTTGGTTTTACTCAGGAAAGGATTCTTATGGAGCCTCCCTCAGGGAATTCTGCTTATAGCCCCATCAGGGTCATATGACCCCAGAGCTGCAAAGGGGCCTGGAGTGAATATTAGCTTCTAATCTTGATAGAGAAATACAAGCGGATGGGTGCGAATAGGGAGGGAATGTGGGTATAAAGTGGGCTCTTTAACAAAGCAAAAGAATAAGAAAAGCTGCACTAACAACAATACATCAGCAGATATGATCTGCTGCTAAATGTACAATCACCTAAAATTATATTTGTTTGTACAAATACATATGAGTACATTTAAATTAAGCAGCATCATCACCACTTTGATACAGAATTATGGTTGTGACCATGCCATGAATGTTGAATGTGGTTCTAGTCAAACCTCAGAAGCATTTTAAAAATAGAAAAATATTATAGAAAAGCACCTCAAATCATCAGTGAATGCAGGAGCTTCAATTTGAGGATTCTGGCAAAACAAGGATTAAGATAGAGTAGGATTCACTCTTTCTCTTCATCATACTGCACTCTCACTCTCTCCTCATGTTCATGAGTTGACTTTACAACTCACTTGAGGGAAAGTTGGTTGTCAATGTATGGAAATGGAGAGTTGATGGTAATACATTATAATGAGTATAACCAATGCTGCTGATCTATAAATGTGATTGTGGCTGAGAGGGGTAGTCCAGGGTGGTTAAAGTCAATTGAAAGAAAGTTAGAGGGAAGTGGACATGGCTCAACTGATAGAGCACCCATCTACCATTCAGGAGGTCCAGGGTTCAAACCCAGGGCCTCCTGGCCCATGTGGTAAGCTGGCCCATGGGCAAGGAGTGCCTTGCCATGCAGGGATGTCCCCCACATAGGGGAGTCCCACGTGCAAGGAGTGCACCCTGCATTGAGCTGCCCCACGTGAAAAAAGTTCAGCCTGCCCAGGGGTGGCACTAAACACACAGAGAAATGATGCAGCAAGATGATGCAACAGAAAGAGACACAGATTCCTGGTGCTGCCGAGAATGCAAGCAGACACAGAAGAACACACAATGAATGGACATAGAGAGCAGACAATGGTGGGGGGTGGGGGTGGAGGAGGGGGGTAAAGGGAGAGAAATAAATAATAAAAAAAGAATGAAAGGAAGAAAGCTAGAGGATAATCTAGGGACTGTATTACAGTGATTTTGGTGGTGGATGAGGGCTGTGAATAATAGTACAAATACAAGAATGTTCCTCTATCATAAGGTATTAAGAATATGGTGATACATAGCAAAAATATAACTGATTTAAATTATAGACTATAACAGTAATAATATAATATTTTACAGCAGAAATATGCATATAAAAATATGAAATTATCAATGCTAAGGGTCAACCATGGGGGAAAGTATAAAGGGGTATGGGATTTTTCCCTATGGAGTAATGAAAATGTTCTAAAATCAACTGAGGTGATGACAGCACAACTCTGTGATGAATCTGAGAATCACTGAATATACACTTTGGATGGAGACTGTATAACACTGTGAACCCCGTGGTAGAAGATGGACTATGGTTAACAATACAAATATGGGAATGTTCTCTCAGGAACTTTAACACATATACAGTATTAATACATGGTGTTAATTATAGGATGGTTTTTGGGAAAAATATACCAAGTATAAACTATGGACTATACGACAATGTTCTTCGATCATTTATAAAAAATTTGTGACAACAATATAAGGTGCTGGTGGTAGAGCAATGTATGGGAATCCTAGTGGTATGCTTGTTTTATAAACTCACAAGTTCTCTAATTAGATTTTTTTAAAAAAAATCTGTGGACTGAAACTTCTCAACTTCCTACTCCTAATCCCATAAACCCAAGCTATCTGCTTCCACAGTTTGCACCTTCCCTTCTCCTATTTATAGTTAAGCACTGCCCCCTACTTGGGAATTCCACATATATTCCCCTCTCCAAAAAATTCCTTTGAATTTATTGCACCTTCCTTATTCTCTCACATATTCAATGTCTTCCAATATGAGCCTTTTCTCTTTTCTCTTCTCTCCCCCCCCCCCACCCCAAGTACTCCCCACTTCTCCATATATGATTATTCTAGAGTCCTCTTTCTGGGGTCCTAATCAAATATGGAGTGACCCTGTGGGACAGATGAAGAGAAAGGACACAAAATTAAATATCTTGCCCATGGTAACTTTTGTTTTTTCACTAAGGTTGTCCCTTAATTAAATTTAAGAATGCAAAGGACTAACAGATGACTCTGAATTATGAGGTTCTCTTATAGTTTCAAAAGTCTATGGATGGGATAGGGGGGATGATAGGTAGGTTTGGGTATTTCTTTAGATTGTAATTAAGCATATGCTTTCTCTTTAATGGCATATTCAAATGATTCCTTTGTTGGGGGGGAAAAAAGTAGTGGTTGATTAGAAACACTGTAATATTATTTATGAAAGGAAAGAAAATATCCAGCAAGCTAAGAAATAGGTCAAATGTGTATTGTGTCTTTGTGGCTTGAGTAAAATAGCTCTAGCTCACAATGACCAATTTAAAATGTCACTTTGTTACTTTCTTGGGGCTCTGCTTTGGGCTTCTGCTTGGCACTATTTCAATACTTCACACTGGTTGGCCCACGGGGCAGAATACTGAGCTGAATTCCTTTTTAAGAGTGTCATTTTTAAACTGACTATGAAAAACAGAAACAATTAAATGCCAGCTTATTCACACATATAATACCTTAACACAGAAACAAAATTGTCAATGTTTTGAAAACTTCTAACACAGAAATCTAGGTGAGAATGTCATGTTTTATACCACAAGTTGTAAAATCCATGATGCAGTTGGAAATTGTTTTTTATGTGAAATAATTAAAAACACAGCAGCAACCATTCTATGTATCTTCATAGCATGTGATTTCATAGTATAACCTTGAAACCTATGAGAAAAATAAACAAATTTGGAATATATCGGCATTTTTGTTTTGTTAAAGGAAAGTGATTCCCTTGGCTTCATGTGCTATTCATAAGAGCATTTCCCTTGATGGACAGATTCTTCAAATGCTTTTTCCTTCTTATAAAGCTCAGAAATTCACCATGAAAGTTAACTCCTGACACTGGAGGATCTGCAGATATTAAAACAAATTCACAGTCTTGTTTTATTGCCAAAACAAACTTTTATTAAAGTGCCCTCTCTTTTTCAGGTTAATGGTTGTCAAACACTATTTCCTTTGAGCATAGTGGACATTTTGCTCATATTGCATTTTGACTCTAGTTAAAGTGATCAAAAGATATAAAAGAATCACACAGGATAGAAGTCACAAAGAATTAGCTCAATATTTCAAGAACCACACAGCATAATGGATATATGGAGTAATAACTGCCATTAAAGGCACTTAATAATCATCATTTTCTATCTTTCATGGCTTATTTGCTTTAAACTTTGGATTCAGTGTAAGCCTCATTAATCATTTTTGTTGGAGACATTTTCATCTTTTAAAAATAACTAATAATCATTCATTTTAATGGTTATCGATAATTGTTATCACTTATTTTAGCTAATAACTGATGAATAATATGGCTATTTATATCATGATATTAAACGTCCTTCTGGAAATGTTGGTCTCACTAAAATTTCTTAGCACCTCAAATACATACATAACAATCATACAATAAGAGTCACACAGCAATTGAGTCAATGAGTATCTCATTTACCCTTTACACCAAAGAGAAGCAATGTTGCAGACTCTTCTCTGGCTGCTAACAGAGTATCTTCAAATAAGGATCAAGAAAGCAATATCCAACAACTCGAGAATATTCTTCATGTTGCAGATACCCTTACAGATTCTATCCAAAACAAAACTCTACCCTGCATTACAGACAACTCTTTTATATGCAATTGGATATAATCACCCAGAAAGTATCCAGGCACCTCACACTTTTTAATGTGAACTTATTTTCGTTCCCTTTCAAATAACCTCTCTTCGTGTATCTTTCAACTTGGTTAATAAAATCTCACCATCACAATTGTCTTTGTTAGAAACTAGGGAAACTACAATTTATAACATTTCATGCTCACTCTCATCATTGTACCAATAACAGAGTCTTAAATATTTCACCTCCAAAAGGAACTTTGTCTCTCTCCCTCCATTAGTTTCCAAAGTCATAGCATTAATTCAGCCCACACCAAGTTTCAGTAGAATCGCTGTATTATTCAACTTAAAGGTGTAGTTATTCACATATTAATGTCTCTGAAATGTATGCATGTAATGTAGTTTTTCCTGCTGTCATCCAGAAAACTGGAATAAAAACAATAGTGCTTTTTATAAGCAATAATTATTGTAAATGAATAAACATAATCACCCAAACACAGAAAATCTCTTGACTCCTATGTCATCTCACTCCAGACAATTCCCACTGCTGGGAAAATAATCTTTCCAAAACATGGATCTCCATGTGCAGGCCCATTCTTTAAAAGCCTACAATGACTTCACATTGTCCACAGAAAACAAGATCAAGCTATTCACCATGACTTTTCACAACCTGTTCACAATCTACAGTCCCAATCTTATTCACTTTCCTTCCCCTGCCTCCTTAAGTTTTAGCCACATTATCTTTGCTCATTTTTCCAGAACATGCTATGTTCTTTGATATCCCTTCATATTAAATAATCTTTACACATATAGCTAGTGAACTTCTTCCAAGAGCCAGTAAGTATCACCTTAGTTCCATTTAACAAAAGTGTATTAAGTCTCTGCCTACAAAAATGTTCTCAAGTAGGGAAAATGTTTTTTGTTTTTTGTTGTTTTTTTTTTTTAATGCAGAAATTGTAAAGATAATATGCTAAATTCTACAATATAGGTATATACAAAGAACAATCGAGAAAACCTAGCACAGTCAAAAATGTGAAATAAAAGCTGAATATTAAAGAACAAAATGAGATTAAACAAGACAAAAAGAAGGGAAGGGAGCTCTTGGCAAGAGGGACAACATAAGCAAATATACAGAAATAGTGTAGAAATCACTGGATTTAAGTATTCTTAAAGAAGAGATAAAGTTCAGCTGTAAAACCTTTCTTTCCCTGATGCCTTTTTAAGAACAAATCTCAATTTCAAATCTCAACCTTTGTCAAATATTTGCTAGTCTATTAAAGTTTTTCCACTTCTTGGGTCACCGTTTGCAATTTATATTTGATAAGACATCATCCATTTCCTTTAAGTTTCAAATTTGCTCCTTTTTTGTTTCGTCTAATGAATTGTATTATTATTTTAATCCTGTACCTGTGATGATGTATTCTTTCTCATTACTATTTTTCTGGTTTTGCTTCCTCTTTTTCCTTTAATTAGGTTTGGGAAAAAATTCATCTATTTTGTTAGTCTTTTTTTTTTTTAAGATTATTTATTTATTTATTTCTCCCTCTCCCCAGCTGTCTGCTCTCTGTGTGTCCATTTGCTATGTGTTCTTCTGTGTTTGCTTGTATTATCATTAGGCAGCTGCAGGAACTGATCCTGGGACCTTCTGGAGTGGGAGAGAGGCAATCATTCTCTTGTGCCAACTCAGCTCCCTATTCTGGTGTGTCTCTTATTGTCTCTCCCCTGTGTCTCTTTTCTGTTGCATCATCTTGCTGTGCCAGCTCTTCCACATGGGCCAGCACTCCTGCATGGGGCAGTACTCTACGTGGGCCAGCACTAAGCACAGGCCACACTCCTTGTGGGCCATCTCACCACATGGGTCAGCTTGCCTTCACCAGAAGGCCCTGGGCATTGAACCCTGGACCTCCTATGTGGTAGACAAGAGCTCAATTGCTTGAACCACTTCCACTTCCCTTCTTAGTCTTTTAAAAGAACCAGTTTTTTGATCCATTTATTCTTTCTACCTCTGTTTTGTGTTACACTGGTATTTATTCTAATCTGATTAATTTTGCATGTTTTGTTATTCCTTATCTGATTTTTCAAGTTATTTGCTTGCCTTCTTTTTGCTTTAAAGGTGAAGGTCTTAAACTCTTGTCATTTTTTCCTAATATTGCTTTCAGAATGGTCCTTAAAATCTGGTTTTATGTCCTCTCCTTTTCCCTGACTACTACATAGTGACTATTCTTTATAACTTTCTCTTGGATATAACTCTTACCTAGGAATGTTTCTCAATATTCCAATATTTTGGGTATTCATAGTACTCTTCATATTATTTTTGTCTATAAACTTATGACCAATACAAGGCAACTTGTATTTATTAAGAACTACTTTACATCAATTGTGTAAGTGACATATTTTTACAAATGTTGCAAACATAAGATAAACTTTACATTCTCTATTTGAGGGATAAAATGCAATCTATATATCTAGTATACCCTATTTATTGATTATATTTCATTGTTCTATATATTTCTGTTAGCTATCTACATGAAAGTTTTTATGATTATATTTTTATTAAGGTCTCCATTCATCTTTAATAATATTTATATTAGTAATTAGCTCCCAGGTTATTTAGAGCAGACTTATAGAAGTTAAAATTTTTATTGCCTCTTATCAGTATTCGTTATCTTGTTTTGTGCCCTTCAATTTAAATTCTACCTTTCCGATTATTTATATCACCACCCCTGCTTTCTTTTGGTTTACACTGACTAGTACTCTTTTAACCATCTGGTTAGCTTCACATTTAAAGCTAAATGCCACTTTAAGTGTACATGTGATTGTGTGTGCATGTACATACACACACATATGTGTTTGAATAGCACAGATCAGGGATTTTCTTTTTAACCCAATATGACTTTTTTAATATTGAGTAAAATGATACATATATATTTTATTTCTTCCTTCCTTTACCAACTATTTCCTGCATTGAGACTTAATATTTTCTCAACCACAATGCAGAATGTCCCCATTTCCCCCATGTTTCCTCCCTTTAGTAATAAATGCTTAGAATATTTTATTCTCCTTTTACTCTTTCTTTGTCCCACTCCCGGTTAAGACCTTTGGAACACCTTTACTTCTTTCCTCTCCATGCCAATTCTTCAAATTCCTAGTTTTTTTCTGGGATAATTTAGTACTTACTAAAAATTTCCCCTTCTATTTAATCAGTCCTTATTGTACCTGCTACAAAGAAATGTCCCTAAGATTCTCAAAAGCACTATGAAGCATGGCTTATACCTTTAATGGCCCTTCTGTTTACCAGTGAGGCACAGCCTTAAATGTTTTTGAGGTCCTAACAAAGGATCTTACAGTCACACCTTGGACTTGATCTTTGCCCTGAACCCATTTCTTTCATTGAGAGCATTTTGCTGTCTAGGAAACCTCTTCTGGGCCCTCTTTCGTTTGTTCTAAATTCTGCTAAAAATTAAACATTTCATTTTCCAGTCCATTTTTCCTAGTCATATTTTATAATGTCCTATTCCCATGAACAATGTTAACATTCTGTAAACGTCTTAGCAGGAACATGAAATTATTAGATAGTTTTTTCTATTTCCCATTTTATTTGCAGGTAAGAGTCACACTGTTTAGCCTGTGCATAAATTTTATCCAGCCAAAATAACAGTTTTCATATTGTCCTTCAAATCTTCACCAGCCTTCTCCTCAAGGCTCTTCTAGGTTTCTCTAATAATCATCTTGATAGCCTTCTAGCTTTTCCCTGCACTCAGTCTTCAAGACGATGTCATGTATTATACTTTAGTTGGGTTTTGTTTTGATTTGTTTTGGTTATGGCAGGTTTCCACTCTTCTAATAGCATCCCAAATTCTGTTCCACTTATCTATTGCCACAAAAAAAGTTACCCCAAATACAGTGGCTTAAATTTTTAAAAAATCAGTTTTTGACTCACAAATATGCAATTTGGGCAGAGAAGAGTGTTGGGAGTTGTCTCCACTCCACAAGATGCAGTTGGGATGGCTTCAAATGGATGAGGCCTGAATACCCAAGGACTTCATGGGAATCTCTCTTCATGTGGTGTCTCTCCACGTGGTCTCTCCAGTATGGCAGCTTCATATAGGATGCTCAACTCTTGAACAAGAGACCAAGCAAAAAGCTGCAAGTTCTTTGACATCACCTAGGAAGTCATGTAACATCAATTCTGCTGTTCTTTATTGGTTACACAGGGCATTCTAATTCAGTGAGGGAGGACACTTCAGTAGTGCATAAATACCAGTAGGCATGGACAAATAGGGATGTTTCAGCATAAAAATGACTGCCACAATCAGCTTTTATACCTTCTACACCTACCTAAAAATATTTATTTTAGCATTTATTATATAGCTATGGAAACATTCACTATTTTATTCACTCCTTTAGGCCAAAAACCTTTCAAGAAACCATGCCTTTTATTTAGCTGTTAATTGTCCAGGTTACATTTATTATTCAAGTGTAATTATATATAGCACCATTTTCAAAAGTGCCTTATTTTGATGATGAGTTATTTGATCAGCCTTCTCCTTATTGTTATATCTCAAACAACTCAGAACTGTACTAGGAACATATTCGGTAAGTGATAGATGTCTCCTGAAAATTTTTTTATCAACTATTACTTCTAAAATAGAGAATGATACTGTAATAAATAATGTGCTACAATTGCCACATTAAAGAAAATAAATTAGTTTTTATATGAAGGATTGCCTTGATATCCTATTCTTGAAGTTACTATTTGCTCAAACTTGGAGGACAATTCAGTCTGCATATCTGTTGAAAAGGGTCATCAATTTTAAGAAAGTCATCATTTCACTTACAGCACTCCAAAAATGCATTGAATTTGAAGTTATCCAAAATGAATGCACACAAATATTTTTCTATTTTCTAAACGACTTCTGTAAATGATTTCTTTTATTTTCCTACCAAGCTTTGTTAGATCTTTCTTGCTTTTTTTGCCTTTAGAGAACACTGGCTCAAGTGAAGAATCCATAATTTCTAATGACACACATTTTCAATTCTCTTTGAATACACCCATAAAAAGGACACTTTTAAAAATAACTACTTCACATATTAAACAGAAATGTCCTTATCTATTTTTCATAATATTAACATTTTCTCACATATTCCTTGAAAAAAAAAAAAAGGTAAACTTCAGAGAGCAAGAGAGTTAGAGAAAAGGTAAGTGCTGAGATCCAATCTTATCTATATCTCTAGTAACAGAAGTTCCCAGTTTCTAATTCACTTCTAAAGATATACTTCCCAATCCCAGCAATAATTCTTGGCATGGTATCTTGTGGATAATCATCCATCGAGTGAGTTTTGTTAACAATTGACTAATTTCATCTGTCATTATCCTGCCAAGTCTCCAAATGACTTTTGTATATCAATTCTCCATATCCTTGCTGTCTTACAATTGCCCATCAATATTAGCAATGATGTTTCTAATAACTTTTGATATTTTTGACAGTGCTATTAAGCACAGAGAGAAATCCAAATACCTAGGGTTTATAAGACAAACAATGAAATAAAATTTACTTAATTTCCTAATAGGTAAAGTAACTGGTTTAAAAACAGTTCATTAAATTAGAATCCACTCTCTTGCCTAAAATCATACCTTTACAACCGTAGTCTCCCAATGTTTCATACCATATCATTTCTGCCATAACTCAATGTTACTTCTTATGATATCACTTTATTCATCATGTTTCTGGACAGAAAATAGTGATTTTCCCAAGACCACTTTTAAGTAATTATTTCCTAATTATAGAAGTAATACATGAGAATAACAATGAACATGTATCATTAATTCAAGCATAAGATTAAAAGAATCAGTGTTCCATATCTAGTCAGGAGTTAGAAGTTCATGAAATATCATTGCTTCTGCTTTAACAACCAAAAAACACCAGACAATATTTTTTAATGATAATAATCATTAAAGCCACCAAATGGAGTAGATGCAAAGAGGTTTTAAGAAGCTATATTGAAGAAAGGAATAAATGCTTCCTCAATGAACAGAGAACAGTGGCAATTTTATTCCTGGAGCAATTTCCCACTCTGGGTACCAGTACATGGAGGAGGCTAAGATATTTACTGAAACAAGGATAAATTAACTGAACTTTTAAAAAACAGCCTAGTCCCAGAACAAAACAAAGAAAAGAATAAAAAACAAAAACTGTGTAGTCTGGCAAGATGAATTGGAATTAGTAGCAACCCCAAACACAAATCTAATTCTCCTTACTCAATAATCCTCCCCCATAGGACTTTTGCTGAGAAAGCAATATACAGAAAACTGGGGAGTGGACTGTAAAACAGAGAAATATTTCATGTTCTTCTAATCTTAGAATATAAAGCATTACTGGAGGGTGAAACCTGATCCAATCTTAAAGACTTTTAATATGCAGTGAATCAAACTAAGTAAGCCTTCAACTCAAGTCCCACATAGTTTTCTAGAGAAAGTACTATTCATTTCAGTCTCAACTGGTACTTTTTACAGTGCTTGGCATAACTTTTTAAAATATAGGATTAATGTAAAGAAGTAGAAAGATATAACCCATAGTCAAGGGAATAAATTAGTAAGTAGAATCCAACTGAAAAATGACCCAGATAGAGCAGATAAAGACTTTAAAATATCTACTGTTAATATGTTAAATGTCTTAGAGTAAAAGATGAACAAGTTAAGAAGGGAGTTAGAGAATTTAAGCAGATAAATGGAAACTATAAAAAGAACCAAATATAATTTATAGAAGAAAATAAATATAATATTTGAAATTAGGAATACATTGAATTTGCGTTACAGTAGGTAAGCCACAGCAGAAGAAAGGATCAGTAAGTCAGACACCTGTTAGAAAATACCAATAATCTAACATGTGTATAATTGGAATCCCAGAGGGAAAAAAGAAAGAATATTGTTGAAAGAGATAATGGACAAAATTTTGCAAAATTCATAAATGATATCAACCTACACAGTCAAGGACCTCTCAAGAAAACCCAAATAGAAAAAATACAGAAGTGCAACTTAGTTAAACTGCTGAAAATAAAAGAAAATTAGAAAATTTTAAAGGGATCCAGTAAAGCAAGACATTTTATACTGATGGGAAAAATGTAAATAATGTTTATTTTTCATCAGGAAATATTGAAATAAAAAGATGATAGATCGGCCTCTCCAAAGAATTGAAAGAAAAACCTGCAGTTTAGAATTCTATATCCAATAAAACCTTCCTGCAAAAATGACTGTGAGTCAAAGTCACTTTCAAAGGACAAACAAAGTATGGCTAAATTCTCTATTCCCTGAAATTAAATTAGCCATCTCTCCTTCCATCATCATCCCTTTCTTAGCTTACCAGGCTGCTGTGACAAACACCACCCAATGGGTTGACTTAAACAACAGGAATTTATTGACTCACAGCTTTGAGGAAAGGAGAAGTCTAAAACTGAGGCTTCAGTAAGGTGATGCTCTTACCCAAAATTGTAACATTCTGTTGTTGGCTGTCAGCAATTTTGGGGTTCCTTGGCTTGCATCCCTGTCTCATGTCACATGGTGATGTCCTCTCTTTCTCGTCCACGTTCTGATAACTCCCAACTTCTGACTCCTCTTCATGGCTTTCTCTCCTTGTATGTCTGAATTTCTTCTGCTTATAAAGGACTCCAGTATTCCAGATTAAGGCTGATGCCTTGTTCAGGTGGGCCACATTATAACTAAAAATATTTGCAAGAGGTCTTGGTTAAATGAATTCATACCCGTAGGGATATGGATAAAAGTTAAACACATGCCTAAATTGGGGTACATAATTCACACTGTCACTCCAACTAAAACCGATTCTTCATGGAAGTGGTGCACTAAGAATATTTCCCGTGTTACCAGAACTTCTATTTTCCTTCTCATAGAACCTTTCTGACTGACTCCTCTAAGTCTGGCCTCTACTATGAAAATGACAATTATGGTAAATTAATTAAAATTCAGTTTAATTTTGCCTGAAAAATTTCACTTTAAAAGCCTTGCAATATCTCCAATTGACAGAAGGAATTTTATGGTCATTTCAGGCATTAGGTCAAGGCATTAAAAGGGAGAGAGTTGGGAAACCATAGAGAAAAGTATGACAGTTAATTTTATGTGTCACCTTGGCTAGGCTATGGTATACAGTTTTTAGTCAAACATTGATCTAGACATTGCTGTAAAGGTATTTTGTAGATTTGATTAGAATCTATACTAGTTGACTTCAAGTAACAGAGATAACCCTCAATCTTATGGGGGGGGGGGCACCCATACTTAACACCTTTAAAGGTATTAGAGCAAACAACCAAAGTTTCCTAAAGAAAAAAATCTGCCTCAATTCTACAATATCAACTGTTGTTTGAGTTTCCAGCCTGCTGGCCTCCCCTCTGGATTTCAGACTTCCTAATCCCCACAATGGCATTTGCCAATTCCTTAAAATATATTTCTTAATAGACACATGCATACATATATATCCAATTGATTCTGTTTATCTGGAAACTCTAACTTATACAAATGATAAATATCAAATCATTATCCAAGCTTTATAAACATATAGTAGGGTAGAATTTTCATCCTTTGTTTCTCTTAAGTCTCTCTCCTGTGTCAGATAATTTACTATAACAATTAACAAGTTATTTTCAGGATTCTTGCATATAAACACAGATTTATATATTTTTGCTAAGATTGATGTCAACCTTGGGACAATGCCAACCTCAACCTCTATTTCTGACATTTGATTGATTGCCTAGTTCAGGGGTTCCTAAACTTTTTGTTCCATGGACCCCTTTTCTAGTCAGGTAAAAACCAGGGACCCCTTACTAAGTCCACACTATACAGTGTATTATTTAATAAATATATCACACCACACCAGCAAATCCCCACAAGAATAATGTTTTTTGAATTTCAATTCAAGCTCATGGACCCCCTCTTAAGAACCCCTGCTCTAGTTGGTATCTTGCATTGATATATACAGCTTGATAAAATTGGAGACTCCAGGAAGAAATGAGGTAGTACATAAAAAACTGTGGAAGAAAAGAAAATGGATAAAAGCCAAAAATGATAAAGATAAATCAGAAATTAATGACTAATTTCGAAAATGGATAAAAGGGATAAGGAGTAGTTAGTTTCTTAAATTACTATTTGTATTTCATTTTTAATTCCTGAGATTGACTTCATTTTACTTTTTTTGTTTTTGTGTATATGAAGCTTTACCATGGTGCTAAATTCAGAACTGTATACAGACATTCTCTTAGACATTTAAGAAACTAACTTTATTACAAATAAATGTTATACCCACACAAAATGGAATCTAACCTAAATATCTCTGAATAAAACATTATTTTGACTATATTCTGATAGGTCAAAGGCAAAATTAACTGTATACAAATATTCTACTCTAGTTAGTTCATTTATTTTCACAGGTTACCAATTGTAGACCCAGGCTGTTAAGACTGAGCAAATAAGAAAATATATTTTTTCCAATGGGAGTCAGATTTCTCACTATAGGAAAAAGGAGTTTAAAAAAAATGGAGGAAAGCTTGTTTGATCCTTGAAACGTTGGGTTGGAATTGGAGGAATCAATATGTACGTAAGATTTTTAGCATATATAAAGGTAGATAGAAATTGGTTTAGACATTGTTATAGATGTCTGCGTGTACCACTGAGAAAGCTTAGAATCAATGACACTGTAGTATCAATGAAAATCCCTCCTGCCCAGATTTTGATTTCTGGACACTATTCTCTAATACAAATAAATAGGCTCTGGAGAAATGACTGATTCCAGGGATTGAGCAGAATAAGTATGTTGCCAGAAAGTAAGCAAGTGCTCAAATCAAATGGTGACCACATGTACAAAGGAGGTGGAAGTGAATTAGAAGGGGCTCCCAATGATCACTTGTGAAAATAAATGAATAATAATAGGAATGGATTATAAACCATAAACTAAAATAAATATCAGAGTCCCTACTGATATAGACATCACTGAATAGATAAATAAATGGGTAGGAAAGGGACAGTTCTTCCTTATAGTAAAATTCCAATTAATAAATGTGGAAGAAATGATTAAAATAAAAAGTCACTATTTGCAAACATCGCAGTAAAATAGTTGCAGGCAAGAACTACCAATGGATGCCAAAATTAATGACCAAAATCACAATAGGAAAAAGAATATTGTGTAATCTCCAAGTAACTTCCCACAAGATAATTACAATTTTAAAAGGGAACAAGAGTGACATTACAATGAAGAAACTCATTAGACATCACCTTAAACAAGTTATAAAGTTAGCATCACCATTAACATCACATTATCAGTATCATATACATCCTGATATGATGCACTGAGGACACATCACTTTTGTGGTATTCTTGCAAAGAATGCATAATCTTAATTTAAACACCAAGAGACATAAAACTAATCCAAACTGGGAGAAATTCTACAAAATAATTGGCCATTTCTCTTTCAAATATCTTTCAAATACTTTTTTCTGGAATTCCCACAAAAGAAGATTATATGCCGCTAAGAATGTTTGTCTCTTTATTAAAACGTTAGAATATTTTTTCATGATTTAGCCACATAATATATAGTCTATCTAGATATAGATAGATGTATAAATAAATGTAGATATTCATAGGTATAAAGACAAACACACATATATGAATATATATTCATATATTATATTCATTCCACCATCTTGGCTCCAAAACAATAACATCTGTTTTTAAATCTCATGATCATCCACAAATAATAGACTTGCGAACATTGGCAATCTTTACAATAAAGTCCATGGCAACTATTCTTAAAGAAAAATCACAAAACATTTTTGAGCAATGATACATGTGTTGGAATGGATGCATGGACTCCTAAAGTGACAACTTTAAAGTGTAGCAGCACCTATAATTTCTACTATGTTTATAAAATTGGAAAATTGGCCTCATTCAAGACTTGGTGATAGACACTTTGAGGACACAAGGGTGCATTTGAAAGTTGTAATTCAACAGCGCCAGATGAAAAGTGCTCAAATGACTTTTCAAATAGGACTCACTCTGCTATAATTGCTACAATTATGACATAAATCAGTGCAACTAAAAACAATTTACATTAGTTGGCTGCATTTGAAAAGGACAGAAGAGTTACAGATAATGTAGTAAATCTGAATGCTCCTATAAAAATCTACATTATGATTTCCTCTCCCAATAAAATGGGAGTAACCTATTTTTCATTTCAATTATTGCACAAAAATATTCTAGGATATTAGCCACCAGTTCTTAATGGCCTTTTCATTTCATGGCATGACATTGCTTAATTTTAGAATAATAATCATGTTTATGTCACTTTCTGCCATTAATTTCCCCCTCTTCTCCTCATCAATCTTGACAATTTTTATGCAAAAATCTACATACAAGCTAAAAGAATATTTAATGTCTTAGTTGTATTAAACATCAATTTTGTATTACTTCCTAGATAGCATAAACAGATTTAATAATTAACTGAATTAATTTTATTAATCTAACATAACTACACATTAGGAACATATAGCCATTATTTTTTCTTTCTATTGTGCATTGATTTTGCACAATAAAATTTAAAATACTTATATTATTCCACACACAACAAGAAAGTTTGAGATTTTTTTTCAAAATGCATTACTCAGCATGAGTTACAGTTTAAGAAAACAGTTTAGGGTGTTCTTTTGCAAAGATATGTTTGGTGGGTTTTTTTTTTAAGATTTATTTTACTCCTTCTCCTCCACCCCTGTTGTTTTTACACTCGCTATCTACACTGTGTCCATTCACTGCATGTTCTCTGTGTCTGCTTGTCTTCTCTCTAGAAAGCACAAGGAACCGATCCTAGGACCTTCTGGAATGGGAGAGAGGGACGCAACCTCTTGTGTCACCTCAGTTCCCTGGTCTGCTGTGTCTCTTATTGTCTCTCCTCTGTGTCTCTTTTTGTTGCATCACCTTGCTGTGCCAGCTCTCTGCATGGACAGCACTCCCACACAGACCAGCTCTCCACTTGGGCCAGCTTGCCATGTGGGCCAGCATGCCTTCACCAGGAGGCCCTGTTAATCCAACACTGAAACTTCCATATGGTAGACGGAAGTCCATCACTTGAGCCACATCCGCTTCCTAAAAAGATATGTCTTGAAACACAATGAGAAACTGTCAAATTCAATATGGTTTGAAATAATATTAAATTTAAAATGCATTATATCTTCTGTCATTTAATATTTGACTTTAAATATCAGTTCCTAGGATCAGTTCCAGGGGACTATTTTCTGTTCTACTTACAACTGGTAACAATTGAGTCATTTAGCTAATGAAAATAATAGCACATATTTGAAAAGTACTTAACTGTTTACAAAGAATGTATTATTACATTATTTCATAGATAAGAAAGCTAATTGTAAGAAAGGTAAATGCTTTATCCAAAATTATGCAAGTATAAAATGAAAGAGCTGTTGCTAAACCTGTCTCTTGATTTCAGTGTTTTCTGTGGTTTTTTTGTTTGTTTGTTGTGTTTGTTTTTTGCCACCATAGCAGTTAGTTGCTTTTACAAGGCAATCCTCTAACTCTTCCAACTTATCCTGGATAAGGAAGCAAAGCATACAAAGGACAGAGGCTCTGTGCCTAAAGAAAAATAAAAAAGCATTCTATAGTTATGGAGACAAGTTATAAGTGGAATACTCCAAGTGTACGTACACTTAAGTATTGTGATAAATTGGAGACCAACCAATGGCTCAAGCATTTCCTACCTTGACTTGTTTGAGAGCTGATAATCCTGAATCTACATAAGCCTGCCTAATCTAGGATGTAATTGGATATGGAAGTATTGCTCAATAGCTATATACTCTGAGCTCAGAAGCTGAGAATGGTAACCATCTAACCATCACCTTTCAAAAGTATGCAAGTAAGGCAATCTATCCCATAATCACCCCATTATTATGATTTTAGGGACTCCAAATGTTACAAACCCTTGATATACTAAAAGATGCTAAAAATTTTATTGTTGGATGTCGTCTTTAACTTAAGGCTGATAATAGCAAAGTTATTAAAATAATAATACTTAATGCTAGGGAAGATGAGGAGAAGGTATTTGCATACACAACTAATAGGAAATTTAACAAAATTTCTTGATAGAAATTTGGCAAAATCAAACGTACAACTCTTTTGAGTAAAGCAATTTGCAGAATTTTAGGTCCTAAATTCTGATACTTATTTTCAGAAATGCCAATGAAAGAGGTGTGCCCAAAAATGTTCATGAGAGAACTTTTTATTAAAGTATAAATTGGAGGGGAGTAGATGTGACTGAAATGGTTGTGTAATTGCTTCTCATGTATGAGCTCCCCAGTTCAATCTCTAGTACTTCCTTGGGGAAAAAGAAATGTAAAGGAATTTCCAATAATAGCGAAATGATTAGATACATTTAGGTGTTTGGTGACTAGCTATTCAGACTATAAACAAGCTTTTGAGCTATTATGGGCCAATTTAAATGTATCACTTCAGAAGTTTGTGCACTCATTCCAACAAACCTGCCATTGATCAAAAATGTGCTATGACATTTTTTTAAAAAGGTTGATGGATTACTTATATGTATTACTAAATTTTGAAATTCTTGGAGGTTTTTTATTTTTTTGTTATTGAGTACTAATTTAATTCTTCTGTGGTCAAAAAACCCCCAAATACTATGTGATTTCAATCATTTGAAATTTATTAATATTTACTTTATAAATCAGAATTAAGTCTAATTTAGTATACTCCATTGAAAAGATATATTATTTCTGCAGTTGAATGTGGTGTCCTCTATACATATTTCTTCAGCAATTGATTAATCTTGTTGTTCAAATAGTCTATCTCCTTAATGAGTTTTTCATTTGATTGTTTTTTCAATCTTCTGCAATTGTGAATTTGTCTACCTACCATTTTTAATTATTTTTACTTTTACCTTATATATTTTGAAATTACGGTATTAGGTGCAAACAAATTCAGGATTGTTAAATATTCTTGTACAGTTTACCCATCTAACATTTTGATATGTTTCACTTTATGTCTTGTAATGTTTCTTGCCCAAATTCTACTCTGTTTGATCATAATATAGCTAGCTTTTTTAGTGATTGCATGGTATATATATTTTTCTAAGATTTTACTTTCAATCTATGTCTTTATGGTAAAAAGTGTGCTCTTTGAAGACTTGGTCTTTTTCTTTTATAATCAATTTGAAATATTCTGTCTTTTAAATGGAGCTTGGCCTATTTGCATTTAATTTAATTAGTTATATACAATGATTGGGTTTAATTTACCTTCATGCTATATTGGTTCATCTCTTCTTTTCCCCTTTATTTCTCATTTTTGCCTTTTATTGTTTCAAGCAATTATTCTATTATTTCATTTTATTTTCTCTATTAGTTTTTGTTTTATCTTTCATTATTCTTCTTTGAGTGGTTTCCCTAAAAATTTTTAAATGCTTTCTAAATCTAGAAGAGTCTAAATTAATACTTTCATCATGATACAATGAAGGAACATTTAACTATTTAATTCTATTTATCTCATTCTGCCTTTTTGCTAATATTGTCATCTGTTTTACCTCAATGTATGTTATAAGCCCCATCAGAAATGGTTATTATTGTAGTTTTAAATTGTCAACAGACTTTTATGTTTATTGATAATTTTATTTATTTATTTATTTTTGGTGCTATTCATTCCTTCTTACTCTTTCATGAAGTTATATGTGATCCTTTTCCTTCAGACAGATGAAATCCCTTTAGAATTTCCCATATTTCTGATTATTGGTGATAAAGTCCCTCAGTTATTGCTTATCCAAGAATGCTTTATATAAGCTTTGCTATGTATAGATTTCTGGATTGGCAGGGCTTTTTTTCAGCACATTCCATTATCTCCTGTCTTCAGAGTTTCTGTTCCAAAGTCTGCTATTCTTTTTTATTATTCTTCCCCTAATTGCCATATGTTCTTTTTCTTTGATCACATTTAAGATATTCTTTTTATCTTTCATTTGATTTGAAAAACTCTTGTCTATCATTACTTCAAATATTGCTTCTCTTCCGTTCTCTCTCCTCTCCTCCCAAGTCTACACTTAAACATATAATAGATATTTCTACAGTAATCTAAATAAAACTCTCAATATTTTCCCCTTGAGTATTGAGACGATTTTTCACACCCCCAATTTCGAGTTACCTATATTTGTTCCTGCTGTGTCCAAACTATTTTTAACCCCCTCCACAGAGTTCCTCATTTAAAATATTTTTTTGCAGCTAGAATGCTTATTATTTATTTATAATACAAACCAATTCTCTGTTGAACTACCCTATTTTTATACTTTTTGATCATCTTTTTCTGATTTCTTTTTAAACCCTTCTCTTGCTAACTCCAATATCTGGATCATCTTTGATCTGGTTCTTTCCAGCTCTTTGTCTCTGGATTGTTGGTCACCTTGTCCCAATTCTTCACATGTCTATAGACATAGTGGTTGAAGCAATGTTAAGGCTCTGAATTATGTTGTCTCCAAAAGATGATGGAGTTTTGTTCTAGCAGACATTCAAATTACTGGCAGATCATCCTGATCCTCACAAGTCTTGAATGTTAGCTCTGAGAGGGTAGATTCATTTGTTTATCCTTTAGTCTGTTTTCCCTTTAGCTCCGAATCCTAAAGTGTGATTCTTACTCCTAGCATATGGCATTTGTAAGGACTCAGCTGATAGGCCTTGGTATTCACCAAGCTCTCTCAGCCTTTGCTGAGCCAGAACTCCATCCTCTCCCAACATTAGGAAGCCTCTGAAATCTCTATTCATCTGTCTACTTTCAGCAGCTTTTCTCTATCACACATTTTACAGTCTGGCACTGTGCATGCACAGCACAAAAACTTTCCAAGGAACTGAGAAGAATTTCTGCACAGAACTTTAGTGTTTTTTTCTCAGCAACTCCCTCCCCTCACTAACTGTCCTCCCAAATCTAAGTTGCTTTAACTGCCCTGAACTCTGATTCCCATTTTCTCTTTCCAGCCAGACTTCTACTTTTTGTCTTAGCTCTGTTTCCCTGGAGAAAGCCAGGGTGAATGTGGAGCTCACTTCATGTGCTTCCCTGCTCGTTGTCATGTTAATATAGGTCACAGTCTAATGTCTAGAAGCAATTGCTTTATATATTAAGTCCAGGTATTATATTTGTTTACTGCAATAATTTAAGCTAGCAGCATCTTTCATGATTAAAAAGAGAAGACCATAATAACTTTCTGAGGAAGATATTTTTATCCTTACTTGAAAATGACAAACTAAGTTCAGAGTGATTCTTTTTTTCTTAAAGATTTATTTTATTATTTATTCTGCCCCCACACCCCCACACCCCCCGTTGTCTGCTTTCTGTGTCCATTCGCTGTGTGTTCTTCTGTGTCCATGTGCATTCTCAGCAGCACTGGGAATCTGTGTCGCTTTTTGTTGTGTCAGTTCTCCGTGTGTGCAGTGCCATTCCTGGGCGGGCTGCACTTTTTCACGCAGGGCGGCTCAATGACAGATGCACTCCTTGCCATGGGTTGATAAATCTATGACAGAATTTGAATTTTATCCTTGAAAGTCCTCTACTTTCTTCACTATCAGCAATGCCTTATTTCTATCAGGCTACTTTCCTCAAAGTCGGGGACATTTGTCCAGCTACATGCATTTGCTGTACACAAATTTTACCCAACCTTCTAAGCTTATCATCATTCATAATTTTTCTATGACACAATCTTACAATTCCAATTGATTCACATAAATTGCTCCTTTCTATGAATCCCTAATATAGTTTGGACAATACTAGTGTGTCTTAATGATACCTAATTTTACCATGATTATTTTCTTTCCTACAGTACCCTGAAAGTCTTTTAAAATTAATAGCCAACAATTGATAGTTCTCTAGTATATATATACTATAGTAGAATAAACATTGTAGCAGTAAAATAAATATTATTTACTGATTGATTGGTTTGTTCATTCATTACAGGCAATGAGGAGTCCAGATGCATACTATTTTCAAAATAGTCAAACAGCACGAGCTGCATGTACATTTCCAGTTATCTTGTATTTCAGCCAGCAAAGGAAGGGATTATCTGTCTTGGCACATACTGAAAGCAGCTTTTATTTAGGACTACACACTTTCTCCTGGGCAAGGATGCAAGACCTGGAAGAGGCTAAGCAGTATGAAAACTGGTTTCCTAAGAGTGAGGCAACAGCAAAAGGGTAGAGGTTTGGCTTGGCTTTTGGCACTAGAAAATGTGACCTAATATATGAGGTCTGCCCTGAAAGACAGCCAAGTATCAAGGACACCAGTAATGGGAGACCTGAAGAGAAGAAAACAGCTAGCTGAAGTGCAAAGATCAAGACTGTAAGGGGAGATGGAAATAATACCAGGCAACGCAGAAATCAAGGGGCAGGCGGAGGAGTGTCATAAAATCTTTAAGTAATAAAGAGAGTAGGTAGAATGCTAAGAAGGGTTTTGCTGAATCCTAGTCAACTTTTAGTAAGCTTTCTTAAATATAAGAACTTAAATTTAATCATTTTGGTATAATGGAAGATGTAAAGGAAGCCTAAAATTTTGTTATTGGGCACAAACATTTATGATTATTATGCCTTCCTGTAAAAATTCACTGTCATCGTTTGAAGTGTCTATCCTTATTTTTGGTAAGTTATCTATATCTTACTTGAAATCTTTTCCATCTGACATTATCTGATAGGCAGGCTTCTTATGTTTACAATTTTCATGGTATATCTTTTTCTATTTGCTTTCAGTATATCTTGATCATTATATTTAAAGTGCATCTCTAAAAGAGGGGGGATGTTGGGTATATGGGAATCCCCTATATTTTCTGTGACTTTTCTGTAACCTAAATCTTCTTTGAAGATAAAATGAAAAAAAAAAAGACCCTGGAGGAATAGACGGAAGAAATTGTCACTGTATGTACAAGACAACAAATCTTACAGTGGCGAAAGACACAATGTCTAAAACATTTTTTAAATATCTTTATTTAAATTTTTTTTGTATTTTGTTATGTTAAAAACTATTATTATTTCATTTTCCTATTAATTTTATTCAATTATTTTGTTGGCTTCATTTTTTGAGAGGTTTTAAATCACAGAAGGATCACAACAATGGGAAGGGAGAATCACTGGTGTGGAGTGTCAGTGACAGGGCACAGTGTGGAGAAGAGTGCACCTGGGGCATGCCTCTAAGGCATATGAATATGTTCAAGTATTCATGGGCCATTGTCTCAGTGGGTGGAGACCAGTAACCTAAAGAATATTGAATTCCCATACTGGAGAGTCCTGCTACATTCTCTAATAGAAAGGCAAGAATCCCCCAAGTATAAGGGCAGTGCCTAGTGAAGGAAGACAGACCATTACACCAGGCCCTTGATATTAATGATTGTACTTATGAACCTTTTCTTGTGAAATTGAAACTCAGCCTAATATTATATATTATCTAAGAGTTGCCTCCTGAAAGCCTCCTTGTTGCTCAAATATGGCCTCTCTCTAAGTCAAACTCAACATATAAATGTACTACCTTCCCCCCACCACAGGCATGGGACACGACTCTTAGAGATGTGCCACCCGGGCACTGATGGATTATTACCAAGCACTAACTAGCAATGCATCTGGAAAAAGACCTTGACCAAAGGGGGAAATATTAAATGCAAATGAGTTTTATGGCTAAGAGATTTCAAAGTGAGTCAGGAGGTCATTCTGGAGGTTATGCTTATACACATCTCAATAGGATCTCATTGACTGCCACACTAAACAGTGCCTCGAACAGTGGGACTCCTGAGACCTCTAGAGATATCTAAACACTATAAGCAGGGGAGATAAGCTCAGGAATTTGGCACCCAGTCAGTGGGCCTTACTTCGGAATTTATGCTCCCCAATATAACAGAGTTAGATTCATTTATAGTTTCCCTACACACAGCTCTTCTGCCCCTTTTATTTGAACCTATAATTACTAATATACTTGTTAAGTATATGTCCCAGAAACTTAAATCTTTGATCCATTCATGTGCCTGTTGAACCATGAATTGCAACACCTACTCTCCAGTTCATTGGACTTACCCAGGATAACAAACAATGAGATGATGATGGTCAACACCCATCCCAAGGAACAGAGAGTGTCTGCAACTGCAAGACAGTTCCATCCATCTGCCCCTTGGAATCTAAGCCCCCTCTCAATTAGAAACAGAGTAGGCATCACCATCCCAAATGTCCTCAAACTACAGTCCACAGTTAGTAGCAATACTTCAATATGGGTTCATCAATTATAACAAACGTACCACACTAATGAAAGGTGTTGTTAATGTGGGAAAGTGTGGGAAGGGGGGGGCACATGGGAATCCCCTATATTTTTATGTAACATTTATGTACTCTGAGGCTTCTTTAAAAAATAAAAATAAATTTTAAAAAGAAAGTAAAAAAATTAAGTGCATCTCTTTTATGTGGCACATATTGACTTAATGTTTTGTTATCCATTCTGAACACTTTTGCATTATATTGAAATATTGAATTCATTACCATATGAGATGTTTATTGATATGGTCGAATTTGAGTCTAGCATTTTGTGTTCTGTTTTGTATTGTCTACTTCGCCTTCTGATTTTGCTTTCTCACTCAATGTCTACCTGTCTGCTTTTTCTAATTGTTTGAACATTTTATATGGTTTGTCCCTAGAATCTATATATTCTTGAAGTTAATAATGCACTACTTCACATAAAATACATCACTCTTTTAAACTTATGGTCCATATTCCCCCATCCTTTATATTTTCCTTGTTATGTATAATACATCTACATATATTATAAATTCTGTGAGTCAATGTTATAATTGTAGTTTTAAACAGTGTATACTTTATGAAAAATTAAGAGAAAAGAGAAAAGGATTGGTTGTTTGCATTAGTTGTTTACATTATTTTAATTTTGATGTTCATTACCCTTTTCTGAGAATCCCACTCTCTTTGGACCTCTATGATTTCTGATGAAAAAATAAGCCATTGTCAGATTGTTGTTCAACTGTATGTATTATGCTATTTTATCTTGCTGTTTTAAAGATTTTTCTTAATGGAACAGGTTCTCAGGGAATTGAATGACAAGGCAAAACACACAAACGTATGTGTTATTGCTGTCCCAGAAGGAGAAGAGAATGAAAAAGGGTGAGAAAGAACATTTGAGGAAATAACAACCAAAAAGATCCCAACTCTTATGAAAGATGTACCATACCAACAAGACACACCCTGAGACTCCTAATATTCAGAGTGAAAAATATCAGAGATAAAAAGAAGGCTCTGAGAGCAGCAAGACATAAGGACACAACCAGATTAAATGTCAAAGTTTGGAAAAAGGTATTCCATGCAAATAGTATCAAAAAAAAAAAAGCTGAAGTAATGATACTAATATTGGACAAAATAGATTTTAAATGTAAAATGTTATAAGGGATGAAGAAGGTTATTATATATTAGTGAAAGGGCAATTCACCAAGAAGAAATAACTATAATAAATATTAATGCACCTAACTTGAGTCTCCCAATATACATGAGACACACACTGGCAAAACTGAAGAGAGAAATAGGTGTCTCTGCAATTATAGTTGGAGAATTCAACAAAATACTTGCAAACTTAATCCAAAACCACTATAAAAGAATTAGACACTACAATGAAGTGGGTTTTATCCCAGGTATGTAAGGGTGATTCAACACCTTTGAAGAAGAGAAATCACATGACCATCTCAATTGACACAGAAAAGGCATTTGACAAAATACAGCATTTCTTGATAAAAAATTTCCAAAAAAACAGGAATAAAAGGAAGTTTTCTCAATATGGTAAAGTACATATATGAAAAACCTACAGCTAGTGTAGACTCTCACATATATTCAAATGATTTTTGACAAGGTCATCAAGCCCTCCCAGTTGTGTCAGTGATATAGCCTGTGCATTAAAATCAAAATTATTTCCAAGAGTACCTAGTCTCCAAGATGGCCAAATAAGTAATAAAAGCCCTACAGTCTTTGAATGTTCAGAAAGAATGTGAGACTAAATGTGTATTCAGGGCTGCCTCCAGACAATGTGGAGCTATGCTAATCCAAACTGGCTTGGATGTAGAGAATATGTAACTCACCTAGAGGAAATAACCTATCTGATACTAAGATCTGAAGAACCTAACCAAAGGTCTGTTTACCATCACTGTTAGTCTTCCTAATCCTATATCCTCTGTATAAAAGGGTCTAGAAAAGGCTGTTCGGGGCTCGGTTTTTATTAGGACAAGAGTCCGCCGAGCCCGGCCGGTCGAAATAAACCAACTTCCTTCTCAGTATTCTCTCGTGTCCTGGCCTTCGAAACCGCGCCTATCCGAATTTCTCCACTACATCAGAACTATTCAAAAAATGGTACTGGGAGGGCTGGACACCCACATCCAAAAGAAAGAAAGAAAGAAGATCCCTACGGATATGAGCGTAGTTGAAAAGGAAATTCTAAGGTCATGTATTTGGGATCTCTGCTCCTTAAGTCTCCTTCCCTTCTTGGATTGCACCCCATAAACTTCTGGCTGTTCAAGAACTTAACTTTGTTCTTTGATACCTCAAGCTTGTAAGTCTGTGCCTTTCTGACATATGAATCAGGATGTACTCTCAGGCAAAATGCCAAACTCACAAACTTTATCATGCCAGTTCTTCTTTCAATAGAGTCCCCTACAGCTTCTGCTTGCTTTTTGTCACTCCAGTGCCTAATTGTTGGGGCTTATAAATCTTATCTCTAAGGTTAGACCACCTGATCAATCTTTTCTGGCATTGCTAGAAATGGATACTTTATAATTTTTAAATCTAGAGAAATTTCCCTATAAAATATCAAGGTCATGAAATAAGTTTCATCTCTTTTCTTTCAGAAATTTTGTTAGCAAAGATGTTAAAATTTCCTTTTTGAATTCCTCAGTTTGTCCTTTCAATATTCACAACTGTTTTGTCATCACTGGTTCAGTCTTTTCAGCATACAGGAAGTTAAAATCATAAAATTGTGTTGCTAACACAAAAGAAAGTCACATATTTTAAATTTCCAATCTGTGACAGGCATTGTGCTCAGCCTTATGTTTTTCCTTTTAGCATATGTTTTGCACCAAACTTGAAACATGTGGCACTCCAATTCACTTTCAGCCTGAATCTAATTAATAATAATAATGGTGATAACAGCTACTCCTGGGTCTGGTATTTCACCTTCCAAATTATTGGAACTCCCATCCCTCCCAATATAATCATAGGGTGATTCATAAATTCTCTTTTCTTACGTTAAAATATTTCTCCCTGATGCTTCCAGTGTCCTTCGCTGTCACCTCCTAGTGACTTTAGATGCTACTCTTCTGTTGTTTCCTTCAATTATAGGAAATAATCTTGGAGTGACTTTGAAGTTCACTGCATTGACATTACTCCTTCTGTCTTAACGTTTATACAAGCATGTGATGCTTTCTCTTTGAAAGCATTAATTCTCCCAAATGGTGCTAAAATTATATTAAATCTCCAAATACCAGGATCTTGTTCTTAGTTTTTTATAGCACCTCAAGTATTATTAGCATCATACTTGACTGATTCTTTGAAGTACCTATCTTAAGAAATTTTGGAGAAATTCCTACAGGTCTGACATTAAAATTACCTTTTAACCACAACCTGACTTACCTGAGGAAAATTAAATACAGAATGATTAATTTAAGCATCATCTACTTCATTAATTTCTGAATTGTAGGGCATTTCTTGAGCTTCTAAGGAGCATCTTTCACTCCTCTTGAGTGAGTGTCAAAATTTAATCTTTTGGAAGCTGACTGCTAATTGCAAATTTTTTTTCATCATTTTTCCAGTGGGGCCATCAGGCCCTAAAGCAAACACAAGCTCTGGAGGCCAAAATGTGCATTTATTGCCAGGATTCTTGCAATTGACACTTAGATCAGGGCTCACTATAAATCTTTCCTATAGATTTAAATTTAAATCAGTTGTTCTAACAAATGATGATGATGGCATCAAAACTTTAAGGAAATATTGGTCTACCAGGGGTACCAAAAGATGAAGTTATATAGCCAGGAACCCCTGAATTACCTACCACTCCACAACTGATCCAGTAGCAATTCTACCACTGCTGTTGTTCCATATAGACACCACAACTGGCACCATTGATGCTGAGCAATAGATGCTACCTCTATATCTCATGCTGCCTCCGAAAAAGCTGAATGGTTCTGAGGGCAGTCCAGCCCACATTTATTTCAAGGCATCTGCTTTTTCACACCCATTTCTGAGTCAAAGCCTCACGTGGCTGTGTTTGATGGACAACACCTATGTCACATAAAATCCCTAGCTGCTAAGAAACAGGGAAAGTGTTTTTGGCTTCTGTTGCAGTTTGATATTATTCATGAATTCCAAAAAGAAATATGGATTATGCTTGTAAATTGGTCTGTTCCTCTGGCATGATAACCGTTTGATTGTATTAGATTCAACTGAGATATCTGATTAAATTATGTTAAGATTAGGGCTTTGATCCAACCACATCATTAGGGTATGACTCAGCATCCATTCCCAGCCCCTTGGGATGATAAAACAGGTATTTACATGGAAGAGACACACAGAAGCAGATATGCAGGAAGCAAGAGTGCTCCACAGACACAGCTCCAGGAAGGCATATGACCTGATAGTCTACAGCTGACCTTGTGGAGAGAGCAGAGCAGCTGAGCCTGGAAAGAAATGAGCCCTGGGGAGAGTGACAAGTCTTATGCTAGCCTACACCTGAGATCAGAAGAAGCTGGAACCACGGAGCCTTAAGAGGAAGGAGGAAGGCTGAACCCTTGCAGACGTCACCCGACATCTTATGTCAACACATGGCAGAAGACTTTGGGTGAGAAAGTACTACCTATGGTACCTTGAGTTGGACTCTTTAGGGCCTGGTAACTGTAGGCTTTTATGCCAAATAAATACCCTTTTATAAAAGCCAGCAGAGTTCTAGTACTTTGTATCAGCACCCCTTTGGCTGACTAATACAGCTTCCAAGCACAGAAATGTGAACTTGGGTAATTCCCCAAATAAAGGACAACTATTCAAAGGTACTGACCAGCCAAAAGCATGGCACATTTCTCCTTGACAGTCATCAACATATTACTAGAAATAGGAGCCATGAATTTAGATGTAATCACTCAGAAAATGGGGATAATATGGCTATTTATCTTTCTTATTCAATGTGATTTTTTTCTTCTGTTGTTCCCAAAAGATGACTTATATATTGTACTATTTGTCAATCCAAAACAGAGTATATGGAAATATGTGGAGAAGACAGATCTAAAGAGAGATGTTTTGATGGGGTTGTGATTCATGCAGAAACCAATGCAAACATATTTCAAAAAGAATAGTTTGGAGCCCTCTATATTCCTAAGAACATCCTTGTAAAATATAATAACTCATAAAAGGAGGTAGAGTAGGACCTCATTCCTGAAAACACTGAGAGCTGGAATAGTAAATTTGGTGATTATGTTCCATAGTTCAGGAGCAGTTCCTCTTTATTTGATTGCTATTCCCTTGTTCAGGAGTTTCATATTTTTTTACAAAAAAGGAACTGAGTTTTTATTTAAAAAAAAACAAAACACACACAAAAGTAAATCTAAACAACACTACTAACTTACAGGAGGGAGGAAAACCAGCAGCTATAAATTTAGCTTATCGTCATGTCCCTGGTTACAACAGTGATGCCTCTATCATGCCTGATTAGAGCTAAGGGAATAGTTTTATATTTTGCAGAGTTTATTGTTTTAAAAACTCAAGGCAAAGGTTCAGTAAGACGTTGGCACACTGACTATTGACATAAAAAATATAAAATATGCAGTGTTGCCAAATAAAGACGAGGCAGAGGGATTCCAACCTCCCCTAGAGTCCTGTAGACACATTTGTTCTTTAAGGAAAAAATAACATTCATATATGATATGAGATAAAATTAAAATACCTTAGAGGGAAGTGGCTGTGGCTCAATTGATTGTGCTCCCATCTACCATATGGAAGGCCCTGGGTTCGCATCCCAGGGCCTCCTTGTAAAGGCAAGCTGGCCTTTGCCGCAGAGAGCTGATGGCCTGCCCCCACATAGAGCTGGCACAGCAAGATGATGCAACAAAGGGAGACAAGTAGACACAGAAAAACATGCAGCAAGTGGACACAGAGAGCAGGCAGCAAGCAAACCTCAAGGTGGAGGAGTGTAAATAAATAAATAAATAATACATCTTAAAAAAAAAAAAACCTTAGAAATTTTTATGGTTTCCTTTTCAATCTTTCCTAGAAACCTCTATAAAGAAAACATTTAAGAGGAAAAGAAAGCAGATAATTCCTGATAAGCAGGGTTTATTTGCTTAATATTAGTGTTGTTTTGCTTGTTTGTTGGAAGGGGACAGGTTATTTCAAAGACTCTTGGGTTTCTTTATTGCAGGAATTTTCTTTAAATAAACTGGTAAAATAGTATCTCCTAATGGACTTGGTGTATTACTTTTCTTAGGCATCTTTGCATTGAAATACTCTGATCCTTAATCACTTCCCATTGGATTTCTTATATAAATTCTTACATATAGGATGTTTATGGTAGACTCAGATTCAAAAATAGGAAGTGGAAAATCAGAATTAGTTAAAATGGGAAGCAGAAAAGCAAGAGAGGAAATGAATGGGGTCTTACATTCTTATTTATACCTATTTATCTTTCTTGGGAACAGAGAATGGGGTCCCTGATTCCTTGACCTCTTCACAACCAATGTGATAATGAATTCTTTCCAACCCTGTCCACAGATCATTAAATATCATACAACTTGCCTAGCCTACTTGATTTTCACTCTCCAAATTGTCTGTTTCAGGTTCACATTTTCTCTTCTGTGGACAATTATGCCTCCCAATCCTGGCCTGCAAATGACCTTCTCTCATTTTTCATTAGGGAAATAGAAGCACCACCACTAGTAACCACACATCTAGCAACCCATGTGCATCTCTTTCCATCTGTAACTTCCCAACCTCTCTACTATAGGATTGAGTCCAGTGTTTTTCCTTCTATCAAAACAAACAGCTACTCTCTAATTGGAAGTCCACTCCTTTCTCAGGGAATTTCTTCTTCAATTTTCTTCCTTAAATCCTGCAACACCAATTCTTCTGTCTCTAGTAGATCATCCTTAAGAACAGAATATTTGCTTATTAATTCCCACCCTTTAAAAAATAGCAAAGACATCTTCTGCCCATATCCCATTCAGCTACTATCTCAATTTTTTCAAAACTAAATAAATTCTAGAATTTTCTTCTCATAGCAGCTTTAACACCAACTCTGATGATTTTCATACTACCAATTTTGCCACCTTGCCACCTCTGTCTCCACTTGATACATTAATGTTGGGGTGTGTTCAACTCGTCCAGGGCCTCTTTTCTTTATCCATATTATCCCAAAGAAGTCCATCAGATTCTATTTGAAATATCATCTACATGGCAATTATTTCCAAATTATTCTCTTCAGATGGACCTTTCTCCTACAGGTCATAATCTTTATTGAACTTCCTGCTTGGCATATTCTTGAATGTCTAATAGGTGTTGCTAACTTTATATGGCCAACAGAACTCTCATCGTCTCCATCACCAACAATCTGTCTTTCCCTGCTCAATTAATACTATCACCTTACATACGGTAACCCCAGCCAAAGATTTTATTCTTTTTCCTTCACTTCAGTTGTACCATAGGCTGCTAGGTAATTGGACTAAACTGCATAAAAGCTTTGTAGACAATACCAACCAAGTTAGAAGTAGGCTTTAGGTTTAGAATAAAATCGGGCTGACCAATATCCCTGGTCTCTTTTCCAGGACCAATCCTCCAGTAAAATCCCTCTCAATGATGAAATGTTTTAAGTCAATAAATGACAATCACAAGGAATATCACACTAAGTGGAGAAAGAGGCTCCAGCTCATTATAGGCTTGCAAATTATAATATTGATACTTCAGTATATCATTGATACTTCACCTAAAGCCTCATCTGGGTATATGAAGTTAAGATGGTCCTGCCTGTGCTACTTTGGGCCGTAGAAGGAAGGGATGGGGCCTGATAGCAACCCATAGAGTAGAGGAGTAGAGAAAGGCCCTCACACGCAATTACAAATCCTCAAATATATCTTTTAACCACCACTACCACCCCCCACATACACAAACACATTTGCTTTTGTCCTAATCACATTTTTTGAGGTACCGGGGGCCAGGGATTGAATCTGGGGCCTCATATGTGGGAAGCCAGTACTCAACCACTGAGCCACATAGACTCCCCTCAGTTAGTTTTGCTATTTGTTTGGCTTGTTGTTTGTTGTTGTTATTATTTTAGGAAGCACCGGGAACTAAACCCAGAACCTCCCATGTGGCAAGCAGGCACTCAACCACTTGAGCCACATGTGCTCCCCCTAGTCAGTTTTTAAAGGGCATTCACTTTGTTTCCAAGTTTCATGTTGAGGGAGGCATGTTACTGATTCCACAATGTTATAGGAAACTAGAAATCACATTTTGTTGGTTTTGATTTTTCTATGTTCTAAATCATAGGTTTTTTCATTCTCATTTTCAAATTTAAAATTACAGTGCTATCAGCTTTGATTTATGAATTACAATGTACAAATAAACTCTAATTTATATATATATATATATATATATATATATATATATCTGATTAAGGAGGTAGAAAATATATTGGAAGTCAGAAAGTCATGTTTCTGCTTCTGTGTAGAACCAACTTTCAAGAACATAATTATATTCCCATGTCTCTATTTTCTCATTCCTGATAAAACTTTTATAGGGCTAATGTGAAAATAAAAGGAAAGGACATAAGTAGAATTCCCTAACATAAAGATTTGTATTAGGATTGCCATAGGAAAAGGCAACATTTGTTTCCTTCCTGCCATGACTCCAAGAAACCTAGGAATGTTTTAACTTTTTATCTTTTTGGTGTCCTATTTCTATTTTAATAATGGTATTTTGTAAAAGATATATATTATATATACACACATTTGATATACATATATATGATGTCTGACATAAGCCACTCTGAAATATTTTTAAATGAATATAGGTTCTAATAAACTGATACAATAATACATTTATGACTAGGGTTTTTGTGGCTAATTCTGTACCTAACTTCCCTACTGCTACTTTCCATTTGTTTCTCATTCATCCTCCTAAATAGGTTTATTTAGCCTAGATACTATTGACTTTTGGGCAGGATAATTCTTGTTTGTTGGGGATTTTCCTATGAATTGCAGGACATTTAGCTGCCTCCTTGTCTTCTATCCATTAGATACCAATAGCACTCAGTTATAACAACCAAAAATGTTTCCAGCCCTTGCCAAATGCCCCTGGGGGAGAAGAGGGACAAAATCACCCCCTGTTGAAAACCACTGCTCTTACAGAATTAAGAATGGCAAGAATCCTTAGGGGAGGCATGTCTTGAGAGTTAAGAAGTAAATTATCATTCTGTAAACCCACCATTTCTCTAACTATTTTTAAAAGAAATAAAATACCTCATAGTTCCCATTATATGTGTGAGAGTAGGTCAAATTTGGGGACATATTTCTAGAGCATAATGAAGAAGAAGGTGAAAATCAGGCAGAATTTTCAAGTCACTCTCTGTATATGTTTTCTGTTCACCATCTTATTGAAAATACCTCAAAAAATTTTACAGAATATTTATTATGAACTTAGCAAATTTTTAAAACCTACATATAAGGTAATAGTTTAAAAATAGCTACATTTATTTCTTGAATATGTCCCTATGGTTTAAACACTGTATTTGATGTTTTTCATACATAATCTGCTATTCCAATTCAATAAAGCACAGCAGGTGGAAGCACGGACTCTGCAGAAAACAAACTTAGATTTTCCCCATCTCTGCCTCTTCTTAGTTGTGAAACATTGTGCGCATTATTTAACTTATTTAAGCTACTGTTTCCTTGTTTGTACATATGCCCAATAATAAATTCTGCCTTGTAGAACTGTTGAAAGATTTGGGTGTGACAGTACATGAGCAAAGCCATTCACTTAGGCTTCAGATATTCCCAAATGTGGAATAGAAAACTTGAGTCTTTCATCATAATGAAATAGGGCAATTTATAGGTCTTTTAATGTCTTTTAAATGAAATGATTATAATGATTTTTTTTCCTTCTCACTGTTTCTAATTTCTTTTGGAATACATTGCCATTTGTCAAGTTTTTCAGTCTCAGGAGTTTAATGCTGTTTGACAAATTCTGTCAGACTAAAAGAAACAATGTCCTTGGCCTATTTATAGTAATCCTTAATGAGTTATTTTGAGGCCCAGTGTCATTTGTAAAAACAAGTCTGAACACTACAGAGCAGATGTATTTTTAATGCACTTGATGAATAATAATGGCTGAATATAAATTGACTCAATAAGATAAAGAAGAGAAAGTAGACATTTCAAAGTTCCCTTACATGTGGTATTTATTTTATCTTTGTCATTACCATGCTAGTATATTTAAAAAGGCATAATGTTAAGCACAGTGTTTGATTTCAAGAATAAAATATAATCACTTGAACTGCTCTCTTTTTGTCAATTTTGGTATCATATTGACATAGAAATAAGCTATGATCCATGGCCTAGCAATTGCCCCACAACTTACTGATTCCTTTATTTTCTATGGGACTAGAAAGGTTGGAAAGTGACTACAGTGTCATAAAGTCATCTCTTCATAAAGATGCTTCTTGAATAGCAAACTTTAATAGAGAATCTAACTGCTGTACCTGGAAGGGATCTAAATCCCAGATTATTAAAAAACATATATATTGGTCGTAACATATATAGCTCAAAATTCCCCATTTTAACCATTGCCAAGTGTACAACTCAGTGGTATTAACTACATTTACAATATTGTGCTACTATTACTGACATCCATTACCCAAACTTTTTCATCACTTCAAAGACAAACTCTGTACCTCTTAAGTGTTCCTTTCACCCCTGACCAAGGTAACCTATAATCTACTGTCTTTAGGAATTTGTTTATTCTACATATTTCATGTAAGGGACATCATTTTATACACACACATATATATATATATATATATATGTATACTATAGTTTCAAAATGCATTTAAAATCCCATTCTTGTTTCTAAATCTGTCATTTAGACTCACACTTTTTTTTAACAAAAAGAATTTTATTAAAAGGAATCTCAGGAGATTTTCATTTCAATAATACCCTCCCAAAGCTCTTAGGGAGAATGAATATTTGAGACAGCTGTTCTAAGACTGCTCCTGTCTGTGTGTGTATGACTTTTTTTTTTTTTTAAGAAAACTATCGTATTTATTTCTCCATCATCTGTTTCTGATATACATACATATGTGGACAAATCTTTACATACCTAGAATAATAGCAAACCTTGTATTTTGTGCCCTCTTTTTGTTGCCTGCCATATTATATTTTCTTTTTTTATTATTATTTTTTATTTTATTTTTACCATTTTTAAAAGATGCATGGATCACACAAAATATTATGTTAAAAAATATGAGGTTCCCATATACCCCACTCCCCACACTCCCCACTTCTCCCACATTGAAACATCTTTCATTAGTGTGGTACATTCATTGCATTTGATGAGTACATTTTGGGGTATTGCTATACAGCTTGGATTACAGTTTATGTTGTAGTTTATACTCTCTCCCAGTCCATTCAGTGGGTTATGGTAGGATATTGCATCTGTCCCTGCACTATCATTGAGAACAACTCCAAGGCCTGAAAATACCCCAATATCACACCTCTTTTCTCCTCTCCCTGCCTTCAGTAACTTCCATGACCAGTGTCTCCACATCAAAGATACAATTTCTTCCATTGATAGATTCACAATATTTCTATAGTAGAATACCAGTAAGTCCACTCTAATCCATATTTTATTCCTCCATCCTGAGGACCATGGGATGGTGATATCCACTTCACCTCTAAATTGAGAGGGAGCTTAGTTCCCATATGGCTAATGGATGGGATTCTCCTGCTTGGAGCTGTAGACTCTCTCGATTCCCTAATGCGGTGGTTGACTATCCTCACCTCCCTGTTAGCTGACCTGGGTGAGTCTAATGAACTGGAGAATAGGTGTTGCAACTCTGCTGAGTCTCAGGGCCCAGCTGGCACATAGACAGTTCAGAGATTCAAGTCTCCTGAGCATACACCAATCCCAGCACCAACCATAGGTTCAGTAAAAGTGACAGAAAAGGTATGTGTAGAGAGGTCACATCTGAGTCCCACTCCATCACACTCAGAAGCACAAATTCCAAAAAAGGGACCACTGGCAAGCCACTGAACTCCAGAGCCATCTGTCATGACTGAAGGGTCTGGGTGTCTCCATAGCCTACAGGAGCACCACTACCTGGGGTTTTATCTACTTTGACTATTTCTGAGGTTCTACTGAGATGTACATAAGCACAACATCTCTGATGACCTCCTGACTCATTTTGAACTCATTTGTCTTTACCATTTCCCCCTTTTATTCAAGGTCTTTTTCTAGCTGCATTACCAGGTGGTCCTTGGTAGTATGGTAGTAATCCCTTGGCACCAGGGAGGCTCATCTCTGGTAGTCATGTCTCATGCTGGGGGAAAAGTAATTCATTTACCTACTGAGTTTGGCTTAAAGAGTGGCCACACTTCAGCAACATGGATGCTCTCAGGAGGTAACTCTTAGGTACCCTGCAACTCTAGGCCTAGTTGAAATTTCAAGCACACAGCCTCATAAGCATAGTCATCAATATCAAGGGCCCGTCATTGGACCTTCCTTCTTCACTGGTCTTTGGCCTTGTACTTGGGGGATTGTTGCTGCTCCATTGGGGAACATGACAGAGTTTCCCATAATGGGGCTCAACACTCAGTTGTGTGAAATTCTACTCCCTATGTCAATACCCAGCAAACATCTGAACATATCTATATACCCAAGATGCATGCCCTGGAGAACTCCCTCCCGCCCATGCATCTCCCATCAGTGGCACCCCACATCAGTGCTCCTCCCCTGCCATAGTTGAAAACCTCTGTGATCCAAAACTTCAAAAATGAAGTCTAATATATTGCCAAATTAAATTAATAGTTAAATCAAATAGTAATGACAGGTTTAAAGATTAGAAATAGAATAATAATTTAGAAAAAGTAAAATAAAGTAAAAAATAATCTGGGGTATTAAAAAAATGAAAAACATCATAAGAAAAATTTTTTTTGACATTTAGCCTTTCATCATGTAACAGGTGTTGCCCAGTATGAACTGTGGCAAGGCAATCTCTTCCATTTCTTTTTCAGTGTCTACATCCTTTTATTATTATTATTATGTCTTCAAAAAAGTTTTAGGTCACAATAAAGTCACATATAGAATATAGGGAACTCCCAACATCAAACCCTTTACCCCTTTCCCAGCAATGATCTTTTTATATATGGGTATTACATTTGCTGCAACTTATGTACAGATATTGAAACATAGCTAGTATGGAACCATGGTTCCATTATGGTTTACATTATGGTTTACATCTTAAACTGTACACTCATTGTATGGGTCTCACTCACACTTTTAAATCTCAAAAATTGAAGGATCTATAAACATTTTATATTTTAAAGAACAACTCATGACAAGTTCTAAATAACTATCAATGTGCATTTAAATTAAGATAATATATAGTTCCTACAGAATCCCTATAGAAACAATGTGTCTATGTAACAAATGTTTAAAAAATTCAGTCGCCACATCAGGAATCATAGATAATTTTTAAACACTAAATCAGGTGTTATCAGAGAAGTTATCTAGTTTCCAGATCCAAAGGAAAAGTTTGACCCTTTTTTAGGAAAATAATAAAGTTTTGAAAAATTATTCCAATTACAGATTACTAAAGGGCTGAACCTGATATAGGTACTAAATGTTTTTAATGAGCAACTTTTATTAAAATTGTATTTTCATGCTGATTATTGAATGTATGTATTTTTATTTTTTATTTTTAAATTTTTGTACATATGCATTTTTGAAGTGTCGTGAAGCATTTTCCTCAAATGTATTTAACTTAAGAACATTCATTGAGTGCTCTTAAGTTTGGATGTGATGTTCTAGGAAAAGCACTGGATTTGGAGTCCAAAAGCTTTCCCTTGTGTTTACATTCTGTTAACTAATTCCCTTAGCTTGGATAAACCACTCAATCTCTTCAATCATCTATTTACTCATCAATAAAATGAGGATAACACATACTTGACAGGCTTTTTAAAAGATAAAATATGAAAACATAGTATAAAGTATACTGTAAATAAAAGCACCATGTAAGTGGAGATTATGTTTAGCACCATGCCACCAAACATGAGAAGTACAAATATGGCTAAGATATAGTCCTTGGCCACTATCTTAGTTTGCCACAGAGCTGCCAATGCAAAGTGCCAGAAATGAGTTTTATAATGGGGGTTTTATTTAGGGTAAAATCTTACAGTTCAAAGGCCTTGGATTGTCCAAATCAAGGCATTAGCAGAGATGCTTTCTTGCCAACGTAAACTACTGGTAATCCTGGTCTCCTGCCATGTGGTAAGATGGTGGCCTATCTCTGCTGAGGTCCCTGCCTTCTCCTTCTGAACTACTATCTCTGGAACCTCAGCTGTGGGCAGCCAGACTTAGAGTTTGTCTCTTTCCAGGCATCCTCTTTCAGTCTTGGCTGCTTTGCTTTCTTCCTGATTTCAGCTGTAAGCTCCCATGATGGTTTGTCTCTTCAGCCTTGAGCTGTGCCATGGACTGAGCCTCTTGGGTGCTTCGTGCTTAAGTTTTGGCTGCTAGCGATGCTAGCGATCTGACAGTCCTCTCTCACATGGTAAAGTCAAAAATGGTGGCTTCTTTTCTCTGTGTCAGTTTATATAAAGTTCCAGTAACAGAGCAGAGACCCAACCTGAGTCATGCATCACTGACATACTCCAATCAAAAGGGCCCCAGACTCTTAGGAATGGATTAGTTCAAGAATATAACCATTTTCTTTTGGGGATTCATCAAAGAACTTCAAACTGTCATAGCCACTGATGAGTTTATAAGTCTCACTAGGCAAATGTAAAAGTAGAGGTATGAGCAAGAAGTGCTATGGAAGGATACTCATACAAATGTGACAGTCTACCTGGGCAATAATGAAAGGGTACTGTGTGAAGAAATTGGGTTAATCTTAGCACTGCCCTTTCTCTTTCCCACATAGGCTTATTCTCCCTGGTTCCTTGCTCATCTGTTCTACAGCTGCTTACATAGAAACAATGAAAATGAAAATCCAGGAGTTACTAGAAAAGCAAGGAAGGAAAAGAAGCCCAATTTCTTGAAACACTTAGAGAAAACATCTGGTAAGAAGGAGGACCTCTACAAGCCCACAGAATTCATTCATACTAGTTAATTTGGGTTGTTTTCTGGAGGTGAGTTTGGTGGGGAGGGAAAGCCCATGAAGGTGAAGAAATACTTAAAAGCCAGTTTGCCATGAGGAAATAAATATTATGGGATAGAATCATCCACGGGATATTATTTTTCCAAGGAATCTTGGGGTCACTCGAAATCAAAAAACAATTCATCTCCTACAGGAATTATTAGAGCCTTTAATATGACATTTTCCCTCATGAAGCTCCAAGAAGCAAATATATCTGCAGACTCAGGAAACTCATTTGGCCCCAGAAAATGGTCTATAATTTAAAATTTTGTGAGACTAAAGTTCTGTGGAAAACTGTGTTGGAAATGATTTAACAGACTCTAATGGCATCTGGAAAGAGGAGGCATGGGGAATGTGTGATAGAATAATATAAGTGGTATGGAGTGGTAAATAAATGACTGAGCCTAGAGTGTCTTATAATTGCTCAAATAAGTCTGTGAGACTCTTTCCCTCAGGTTTTTTTGTGAGATATTCAGAAACACCACCACCCCATTGATGGTGCTCTCTCACTGTCAAATCTCTCAAATGGCTGATTTAATCTCCAAGAGAACATTTATGGTACTTGTCAGTCCCTGATTCTTGGTGGCATATTGCTACACAGATGATGTTTATTGGGTTCCATTATCCATCCAGGTCACTGTCTTGAATAAACCCCATTAAGATGACTCCTGGGCCACTAGATCACTCACAAGCCTGGTTTCCTTCCTGTCTACCAGAAACAATTACCTCTGAGGTACCATTAGAAGGAATCCAGTTATCCTCTCAAACTCAGCTCTCTAGTCTTATCTGTATAGTTCTCAATGATGTGTCAGAAATCAGTCCACTATGGCCACTAAAATAACAGGAGACATATCAGTCTCTCCAAGCCTGATGGTGGTGGGTGATGTGTGTGTGTGTGTGTGTGTGTGTGTGTGTGTGTGTGTGTGAGAGAGAGAGAGAGAGAGAGATACACAGAATCCTGATAGTTCTTTCCACTGAAATCCTTTCTCACATATTCGATTATCTCCTGATTACTTCAACCACAACTGTTTCTGATGGCTTTGAATTGCACAGAAAGTTAGGAAGGTTTGTAAGAATTTTGTATGAGCAAAAGCACAGCCAGTCTGTACTGAATGGGACAGAAATGGCATGAAATAATGGAAAAATGACTTTAAGAGCAGAACTATGGAAGCAGAGGTCTGGACAGAAGAGATTTCCTCAGTTTAAAAGAAAGAGACTTCCATGTTGGCCTTTGGATAGGTAGAACTTCTGCCCCTACCTACGGATAGGGTGGGTCTTCCACCTTGGCCTTTAGAAAGAGTGGGCTCACTCCAGAGCCTGAAGGGGAAAGGCCTTCCACTATGGTGTTCATGGAGAGTTTGTCTACTGCCCTTGCGCACATAGAGGGTGAGGCACCCCATTTTTCCGGAAGAGCATGGTCATTGTCCCAGTACTTTGAAATAGTGGGTCTACCATTCCAGCAGGCTCAGAGGACAAAGTATAGAACCATAAATGACTCTCAGATCTTGGAATCTAATGGAGTTTGCCCTGATGAGTTTTAGACTTGGTTGAGACCTCTTATATCTGGTTTCTTTTCAATTTTTCCCTTCTAAAATGGGAAAGCCAATCACCATTGCATTTGGGAAGCAGACAACTTTTTTTCTAAGTTTCACAGGTAGACTGATGATGGAGCAGGAGGAAAAGTCAATTGACAAAGGCAGAGATGCAAGCCAGGGAAGCTCAAGGATTGTGGCAAGGCAGCACAGAACACTGTAGACTCCAAGAGAAAGCATTACCCACTGAAACATTGATTTTAGATTGCTAGACTCTAAAACTGTGAGACAGTCTATTTCTGTTGTTTAAGCCAACTGCTTGTGTAGTGTTTCTCATCACAGCCCTGGCACATAAAGATGGTTTTTAACATCTGTCACATCATAAAGCAAGAGAGAATTCTTTCATTCATACATACATTCATTCATATAATTTAACTTATTGAACATTGACTAGGGATTAGTATCCAGAGAAGAGGAGGAGGAGTTAGCCTTGGTAAGAAGATGGATACTCTCTTCCACATAACAAAAGGGAAGGAGTTTAAGGTGGCTTTAGATGCAGATAGTTTTTAACTTTGGTGGCAGTTTAGGCTTAGGTTTTATTCCTATCGCAAAGCTCTTCCCTTCTAACTGTATACAAAATAGGAGGTTTAAAATATTATGGTATTGTAGCAGTTTGATATGGTTATGAATTCCAAAAATAGATATTGGAGTATGTTTCTAATCTGGTCTGTACCTGGGCATGACTAAGTTATGATTAGGGCTTTGATTGGGCCACATCAGTAGGGCATTGAGTCCCCACCCCTTGATGGTGGGGCAAAGAACATGGCAAAGAACAGAGTTGAGGGGTTTTGGTGTTGGAGCTTGATTTTAAAGCCTTAAGCTGGAGCCCTGGGAAGTAAACTCACAGAGGAAACAGAAGCAAGCCCCAGGAAGAGAGAAACCCCTGAGCCCAGGAATAAGCAAGCCCTGGGATGAAAGGAACCCTGAACCCAGAGAGAAGCAAGACTGTGGAAGAAAGGAACCCAGGAAGCCTGAACCCTCACAGAGGATGGCAGCCATCTTGCTCCAACATGTGAAAATAGACTTTGGTGAGTGAAGTAACTTATGTTTTATAGCCTGGTATCTCTAAGCTCCTACCCCAAATAAGTACCCTTTGTAAAAGCTAACCAATTTCTGGTATTTTGCATCAGCACCTCTTTGGCTGACTAATACAGGTATCCACATAACAAAATCATGGCAGGGAAGTTTCAGGAAATACACAAAGATACCATAAAAATTTTTAGTGAAATGGTAGATACTCTTACTTGTATGGGATCAAATATATTATAGATATATAAGTACAATTATTAGCTAAGTGTTTTTACTACCATAGTATAATAATAAATTATATTAGAAAAACATGAAGTAAATTAAGGGCTACAGTTTCCTACATTTGCTGAAAAACCAAAATTCCAAATGCAGTCAATTTATTATCCTCAACAAAGAGCTTTTAGATAGTGAACTGCTTATTTTAAGATATGCTCCAAGTTTTATTAAGTCCTCTGAATAACAGTTAAGAGAAAACATTTGTAATGCCAATCTTTGTGTTGTAGATTGTGACATTAGATCTGAGGAGATCCATTAATTAATCATTACCATCTAGAATGTATAACTCTCTACCCCTTGCTATCTATTATTTTTGTTTGGCTAAAAATGGAAAGAATAAAATGCACTGCATTTTGTGTGCTGCGAAAGGGCATACTTAATATTCTGTGCACATCAAGTGGTTGTACAGATGTATGAGACACGCCAGTAAGGAAAAAAATTACCTCATGGCTCTGGCATGTGAATAACAAAGAGAAAATTGTTTCAGCCACCAAAGGGAAAAAAAATCATAGAATTAGAATTTAAAACAGTAGGAGGCCATTGAAACTATTCTCTTGTCATAAGAGGTCTGAGACGTTAGATTTTAAGGAAACCATCACTTAGAACTACTGATATCATAGAGACATCTCAAATTCTAATTTCAGCATATAGCTATGATTTAGCACTTGAAGGTCTGCTGTGATTCTTTCCTTTGATAAGCTATAGGACCTATTTTCCATGTCACAGGCAAGAATACAGTTAAGAATGTAGACTATGTGTAGGAATCCCTGGGTTTACATTGTGGCTCACAGAACATATAACTATAAGACCTTATGTGGCAGTTTGATATTATTTATGAATTCCAAAAAGATACATCGATTATGTTTGTAAACTGGTCTTTTCCTCTGGACATGATACCTTGCGTCGATTTAAATTCAAAGGCTTTACATTTACTTGATTAAATCAAGAGTAGGGCTTTGATTCAACCTCGTCATTAGGTAGTGCATTGTTGAGTCCTCACCCCCTTGGGGGGCTATATAAATGGATGCTCAATCAAGAACAGAAAAGCAGATAGGCGAGAAAAGAGAGAGAGATCCATAAACAGAGAAGAGGATCCAGAGGCTGTGGAAAGGAAATAAGTCATTCACCTGATAATTTACAGCTGACCTTGTGAAGAGAACAGAACAGTTGAATCCAGAAAGAAATAAGCGCCAGGAAGATAGACAAGCCCTATGCCAGCCTACAGCTGAGATCAGAAGAAGCTGGACACACAGAAGCTTAAGAGGGAAGAGGCAGGCTGAATGCTTACAGAGGTCGCCTGCCATCTTGCTTCGAAATGTGGCAACAGAGTTTGGTAAGGAAGTAACCTTGAGTTGGACTCTTTAGGGTCTTATAACTATAAGCTTTTACCCCAAATAAATACACTTTAGGAAAACCAGCAGATTTCTGGTACTTTGTATCAGCACCCCTTTGACTGACAAATACACCTTGGGTTTAACCTTTCTATACCTTGTTCCCTCATTTGTCACATGGAAATAATAATGTATTTACTCAATAGTTTCATAGGATTAAATAAGAACAGGGCCTGACATATAGCAAAAGCTTTTTTATAAGTTTAACCATCATTAATAGTCATGGTTTATCATAAATCTTCTTGTGACGACTTTTAAATATTTCTTATGTTTATATCTTTATGGTAAATCCTTTCTCAGATCCTGAAGTCCAATATTTCTTCTTTATCCCTTTCAAGCTCAATGCATATAGTAGGTAGTCAGCAAAACTTCTCAAACAAAAGCATTGCTGTTTAGAAACCTTGCTATATCTTGGCCAGAAGTTTGAAAAAATACATTTTTGTGCAAAGAAGTGTGTTCTCTATAATATAGACTATAAAATGCTATAAAGAATATGGTATAGATCAGTAATGAGATAAACACTCTTTTCAAATGGCAAAAAGTTAAAGTAGGAAGGTCACAGAGCAAAGGAAAATGAATATGAGGATTTTACATAGACTTATACTATTAAAATGAAGTACAACTTTTTCTTTAACTTTGTATTTAGCCCCAGGTTCAGGGAAAAGGAACTTGAAGCAGAAAGTAGGCACTTAACTCTGATTAACTTTTAATATAGAGGATAATCCAATATTTTCTACTGGAAGGAAAAATCAATGAAAATTGATAAATTGTTTTTAAAGAACTTTTGAAGAAAATTGCCCCAAATCTCTGAAAAGCATAATGATAGTAGACAAATGCACCTCTTAAATATTTTTAGCTTAAAAGATTAAGATTCAATTAGATAGAAGGGCTTTAGGATTACCTGAAATATTGTTTCCATAGAAAACATGTTCCTTTCACTTACGTATATAACCCCAGGGTCATCCTTGGAATCTTCTTGTTTTCATACACGTCACATCCAGTCCATCAGGAATTCCTGTTGGATCTACTTTAAAAATACATTCAGTTTTGCAATATTTCCCCAGGATATGCCACTGACATCTCTGCCTGGATAATTGCAAGAGTCTACTAACTAGTTTCCATGTTCTTTTTCCCTTTGTTTCTCTATCATCTTTTCCACAAGGCCATTAGAGTGGTCCTTTTTAAATAGAAAAATGATCATGACTCTCCTCTTCTCAGAATTCTCTTGAAGTTCCCTATCCTACTAAAACAGAAAGACTTCTTAAAGTGGTGTATAAGACCCTACATGGCTGGCTCCTCAACATCTCTCTGCCCATCTCCTACATGCCCCCGCCCTCATGCTGCTCCAGATGCTCTGACCTTCTGGTTGATCCTCAAACACCAGCCTGTTCTGCCTCAGGGCCTTGTGCTGCTGTTATCGGTGCCTGCAATGGTCTTTCCCCATAGGGCATGTCTAGCTACCTCCAGTCTTTCAGGTCTCTGCTCAAATAAGATCTGTGAGGCTTCCATTACCATTATAGCCACTTCTTAACCCTAGTCTTCTTTCTTTTTCTCCATAGTACTTATTCTTTCTGACATATTTCTCTCTCTCTCTCAGACATACAATGTAGTGAGTATATTTTACATGAAGCAGATCATTATCCATCTTGTGCACTGTTAGGTACTCATGATCAAAACAGTTCCTGAAACAAAGTCGATGTGCTATAAATATTTTTTAATGGATTGAATGTAGTAATTGTGTGATTGTGTGTTTATTTATGATAGCCCAGGAGGGAGAGATGATTGATGATATGGGAAGGGGGTTGTCAAAGCCCTCTCACCCACCACCAGGCCTCTCCCACCCTCTGATAACCTCTGAGGAGGGGGACAGGCTCTGCTATGGGGCTGTGTCTGGAGGAAGGGACCAGTGTTACTAGAGCCAAGTGAGAAGGCAAGGAAGATATAGAAGATATCAAAAATTGGGTTGCCAGATAAAATGTAGGATGATATTTACATTGGAATTTCAGATAAACAAGGAATAATTTAATACAAGGTAGCCCCAAATATTGCAGTGGGCATGCTTATATTAAAATATTATTAATCACTTGTCATGAACAAATGCAAATATATGTTATTGGGTTTTTGTTTTTTTTTATTTTGTTTTTTTCTCTCTTTAATTTTTTCACTAATCCTCTCTAATAGGGACCTCTACTAGGGACCAGATCATACATGACTTGGGCCATTGCAAAGATGTAGGCTTTTTTATCAAGGCAAAATGTGAAGCCATAAGAAAAGTTCAAGCAAAGGAATGGCATGGCTTCACTTAAGAGATTCTGGCCCAAGAGACTTAGCAGTGAGATAGTAGAAAAAATATTATTATTAATATTAGGTGTTTACTGTGCCTTAAATTTTGCTCTAAATTAATATATTAAATATAGTAATTTTCACTCAATCTCTAGATAACCTATATGGTCCAAAGCTTATGATCAAGTCAGAGAGTTATTGGTTGCCATTTATAAAAATTATGAGTATAAAATAAACTGTAGGAATTTAGTTTCACAACTCTAACCTTGAATCTATAGGTACTAATATATTCTGAAATTGAAGATACTGAAACAGTCATAAATTTGCAGTTAAAATGTAGATCTTTGTATATTTTCTTAATTAGATCTAAAAAATCAATCACTGAGATGATTGAACAAGTGGTTTTACTAATAATGGTTTTACTAATAATTTTCCTCTCAAATTTGATCTTGACATAAGCATTTTGGCTTTAGCTCATTCAAGCTCACATATCACAAGGAATTACAGGAAAGACAAAATATAAAGTGATAAATTATGAATCAAATAAATTCTGCAATCTTAGGAAAAAATAATGTATTTAGGTAAACATACATAGATACAGCTAGATGATGGATGGGGGAAAATACAAAGGAAGCAGAACTTTTGGGCTTCTATTTATTGCCTTATTCCCTTAGCTTTAAGTTCAAAATACAATTCATTTTGCTAACCTTCATTAAACACATTAAAAACATTAAAATGTCAGATGTATATTGCGCATTGATTGTCTAAACAAGAGACTAAACTTTAAGCTGGCCTTCAAAAATAGCAGATTAAGGTTGGGGAAGAATGAACAAGAATCAAAGTTAGAACAGTAAACATTTGCTTCTAAGGCACTAATATGCAAAGAGGGTTCAAGTACCCTCCACCTTCCCCTATATACATGCCACTTAGATTTCCACAGCATAATTTTTCTATATCATTATTATCTCTGATTTTTAAAGATTTCTTGGATTAAAAAATTAATCATAAAGATAAGGCAAAATGAAAGATATATCAGTTCACCATCCTGCTTTCTTTATAGTAAAGAATTTCATGTCAGGAACTCTTTCCTTGCAATCCATCATGATAACTTAAGCTGTGAAAACTCTGTAGCTTTCATTTTGTGAGCTCTTTAAGAGAGCCTTGGTTCCTTCTTTAAGCTAGGGGTTTTCGACTATTTTGCATTCAGAAGAAACCACTGAATACTAGAATTTGGGAAAGGGAATAAAATACTCAATATTAACAATCAGTAATTTCAATATAACTAAAACCACCTTAGGACAATATCTCACAGTGTCAATACTTATCTCTTGGTTATGTTTCAGCACTGAGGAGCTATTTGGAAAAAAAAATACTGTGATCATCTTTCTCTATGATATGTTCTGGGGGCAAAGTTTTCCCATGTTCCAATAAAAATGTAACTTTTCCTTTAGAACAGCTTGAGTCCATGCTTTAATCTCCTTAAGCTAAATCCTCTCTACAACAAATTATATAATGTCACCAAAATTATGTAAGAATAGAATTTACTTAGAGCCAAAAAAAAATGATTTTTAAGTAATGTTCATTGATATTGTTATTGTGGATTTCTATTTTCAATGGTATTAGACTAGACTGGCAATACAGTTCAAGAAAATGGAAGTCAACTTTGAAAAATATTTAGAGATGCATCTATGTGGGTCTAGAAAGTACTTCTGAATAAAATATTTTTTTAATCTTAAATACAATGCTGAGCAGATAAGCAAGTAAAAAATTCAGTAGTCAAAATTAATTAATTGCTATAGAATCCAGAGAATTAAATAAAACTAAAGCTTTTTTTGAAAAAGTTACTTAGATTACATAAAAAATATAGGGGATTCCCATATGTCCTGCTCCCTACCCCTCCCACATTTTCCCACATTAACAACATCCTTTATTAGTGTGGTACATTTGTTACAATTGGAGCATTGTCACTAAGCATGGATTATAGTTTACACTGTAGTTTACACTCTGTCCCACATAATTTTGTAAGTTGTAATATGACAAGATATTTAATGGCCTGTATCTGTCATTGCAGTATCATTCATGACAATTCCCAAATCCCAAAAATGCCCGCTTATTACACCTATTTTTCCTTTTCTCTCCCCTTAGAACCTCCAGTGACCACTGCCTCCACATCAATGATAAAAGTTCTTCCATTGCTAGAATCACAATAAATCTATAGTAGAATAACAGTAAGTCTACTCTAGTCCACCGTTCATTCCCCAATCCTAAGGATTCTGGGATGGTGATCCCCACTCCTCCTCTTATTGAGAGGGGGCTTTCCTCCCATACAGTTGATGGATGGGACTCTCTTGCTTGCAGTTACAGACTCTCTCTGTTCCTTAGGATGGTCATTGTCCGTCATCTTCTCCTTGTTTTTTTTTTTTGTTTTTTTTTTTTTTATGCTTTCGGAAATGAACCGTTTTTATTTAATAAAAAATTTGAATGCATTACAAGCATATGTGGGGCTTGTCAGTTTCTTTTTTTTTTTTAATTATTTATTTATTTTTTTAAAGTTACATTAAAAAAATATGAGGTCCCATTCAACCCCCCCGCCGATCATCTCCTTGTTAGTTGTCCTCAGTGAGTCCAATGAACTGGAGTATAGGTGGTGCAACTCTGTTGAGATTCAGGTCCCAGCTGGCACATGGATGGCCTTAGGGAGACTTTCAACATAGCTATCGGTATCTTAACTAGTAATAAGTTTTTTAAAAATCAACAATGATATTGAGGAATTAAACAATTAAACAACAAAAATTAGAAAAACTTTGACAAATGGACATGAAATATACTCTGTATATGCACACATACTATATATATATCCATTATATATATATATATATATAAACATCATACCTAAATATAAGAGAATATACATTTATGGCACATACATACTTAATAAAGGTACCACATCTTAACATGTAATAGTGGGAATTTAAGCTATGTATCCAGGTAGAGAAAAAAAAAGGAAAAGATTTAGGTAGAATGCGTGTCATAAAGTTGAATATGAGGGCAAATACTTGATTACTTCTAAGTCTATATCACTAGGCTTAACTATTCTCAGCTTCAACTGCAAACATGCATCTAGATAGCTGCATGTTCAGAAAATTTACTTAAATATCTTATGTACCAAATGAATCCGCCTATGCCCTATTTCAGAGGTCTATAGAAGAACCTCTATAGACCACATAACAGAGGCTCCCTTGTCCTCTGGCTTCTTGATGGGGAGTCTTTGGAAGGAGATCAGAGAGTAGGAAGAAAGAGGTTAGAGTATTTATTGGCCCATACCCCACCTCTCGCCCAGCTTAGTTCTAGCAGTGGCTCTAACTTCAGGTCTAGGGGCTGTAACGCCCGCCACTGGCAGTGTCTGGCAGCCTCCTGAAACCTTGCTGGTTCTCTTTACCCTGGACACATCTTTGCAGATAGCTTTTGATTAAATTCTTTCTAGGTAAACCCTTTTTGTGTGCCATCTGTTTCCTGCTGGGAGCCTGACTGATTCATCACCCATCAATTCCAAACTTAAATCTTAAACAAATGCAGAAGTAGTCATGTATCTCTAATAAACAGAAACTGGCAGCCTATCTTCCAAAATACAAACATAATATGTGTTGAAAGGCAGGAGATTTTCTTCACAGAGGAGCATAAATAATTCAGAAAATATCATCCATCCCTGAATAAGCAAGTGCACAGCTGCGTACTGTGATTTATATCCTCTTGATTTTTTTCATTTACACTTCAATAGGATAGTGTTTCCTATCGCCTCTTTGTGAGGTCTGTTTAACTAAAAGATAAAGTAGAAAAATAACCTAATGTTTACAGAATTCTCATTTCATCTCTAAAAGATGTGTACTTTTAATAGCAAAGCTATATTCTGTGTTTGTTTGGTTTTTTCTTTTAGGTAACTCCCTCATTTTTTTATTCTTGCTCCTCATTTCTTTTTCTCAGTGGGAAATCCCTGGTGTCACTTCTTTTCAATAAATAATTTATTTCTAGTGCTTTCAGGACCCTTATCTGTGGATGAAATCCATGCCTCCCATTAGTCAACTTGATTTAAACTTCTGCTCTGTTTCCTTTGCTTCGTCCCTCATTCTTTCTCTGATCTTTCTCTTCCCAATCCCTCCTCTCCTTTCGAGTATTCATGGGGCAGGAATTTAGTCTCATCCTAAAGTTATGTATTAAGGGCTAATTTTCCCAGCTGAATTCTTAGATGCCCTTCAGTGTGATATTCCTAAAGCTTAAACAAAGGCTTGCTCCCTAGCTAGACAGTAGTTTTACAAATAGAAACATAATGTGTTAATTGTGTGAAATCTTCAAAACCCCAGAGTGATTTGTTTCATTTCCTTCCATAGGTGAGAATAATCAAAACTTTTTCAAGATGTAGGCAGGTTGATTCTATTAATAACTTGCCAATATCAAAATTGGATTGGCCCAATGTACTGACCTCTGATCCCAGAAAGAAAGGAGAAACACTAGAGGCATTTAGGGGTGTCATCAATCTTCCTTTTGAGCAGACAGTTTTTATATGTTATTGGCCAGTATTCATAATGTGAATATACCAGAAGGTCACTTTGAAACACACACATCTGAGAACGTGACATCAGAGTATTCCACCAAAACTCACAATTCTCCTGTCAATTAAAATTCCTGGAGGGCAGAATGGATAACTTTTATTGCCCCGGGATTTAATAGTAAATGCAACATATGCACAAAGCTAATTCTAGTTGTTAAGAATGTCAAGCTGCTATGTTTAGTCCCTGAGATCCATGGAAGAAATATACTCCAGAGAAGACCATATTGCATCCAGGATTATTCGTGATAAAAGGCTTTGTTAGTAGTCTTAGCCTGAACCGTTGACTCTGTTAAAAATGATTTTTCTAAGGGATTTTTTATACTGTTATTTTAAAGACAGTATTAACAGTCAGTGAAAAAGAGACCCTTCTCTATAGAAAGTCATATTTGTTGCATTTATCTAATACTCTCATTTCGTTTCTGTTTTCTGAGAATAATTTGTAATTTTCTCAGCTAATCGAACCCAACTGTTCTATGTCTTCCTGATTTCTGACACAGTCTTGGAGGAAATAACCAACACTATGAATCTCATAGTAGTCTAAGGTTTTGAACCCCACTAGTGAAATCAATTAGAAGCAAAACCTCCATACTCTCACCCTGGAAAACCCTCCTACCCCTGGCAGTCTCAAGGTGGTTCATGCAATCTCCTGGTGGCTACTAAAACCTTTTACTGAGGCTGTGGAGGATGCGCCACCCTGGACCCTTTGCTTTGCTGCTCTGTGGGGCTTCAGCATGATGTGAACTGGCATTGGGATAGTTTGGATCTATGTAATGACTTCCCTAATGCAGTCATTTGATTTCTTCCAGGTCTTCATTCAGCCCATATGCCAATTTTCTTCCCTTTCCACCTACTCCATTCCAGCTAAGGTGTCTTGACAGTATAATGAATTTTGTTACAAGTTTAAACAAAATTTGCCTCTCAGTTTCTTGAAGTGCTGTGGTACAATTGTTGTACTCTCTTCTGATTCCCAAGCAAATAGAAACTACAGTGCGGCGGCTTGCTCGGTCGGTAGAGGTGGGGTCTGGCTGCGGACGAGGGGTCGGTCCAGCTCAGGACGAGGGGTCGGTCCCGCTTGGGACGAGGGATCGGTCCCGCTTGGGACGAGGGGTCGGTCCGGCAGCAGACGAGGGGTCGGTCTCACAGGGGCACAGGGGTTGCGCGGTTCGGCTGACGGGGTCGCCCGGCAAAGCCGGCGACGAAGGGGTCGCCCGGAGAAGCAGGCGATGAACTGGGGACAAGGGAGGCCAGGCCCTTGTCGGGGGCTCTCAGGACTGGAGGGCACACGGCAGAAGAACTACCGCGGAGACAAGGTAAACACACAAGTCCACTTTGTTGAGGGACAGGCAACAGTTTTATAGGGGCTGGGGAAGGCTGATTGGTTGAAGCCACGCCCTGTTCTGATTGGTTGCCGGCGAAAGGTCAGTGGGCGGTACTGGACGGGGGAGGGGTGGTGGTTAGGGATTGGCTGTCGCTGTTGCTGGGGGAAGGGGCAGGGTTTAGGGATTGGTGGCTGCTGTTGCTGGGGTGGAGGGCAGACTTGAGTTTCCCGCCCACGCCTGGCTGTTGCTGCTCTCGGGGGAAGGGAAAAGGGCTGACTGGATTTTTCCGCCCACGCCTGGCTGTTGCTGCTGTCGGGGGAGGGGAAAAGGGCAGACTGGAATTTTCCGCCCTGCACCTGCGCAGGGAGAAAGAAGAAGTAGGGTGCCGCCCCACAGGCATCGTGTGGCGCCATCCGGGAGGAGGGGCGGCCGCGGAAGCATGGCTGCCGAGAAGGGGAGACCTGAGGGCACTCTGCGCCCATGCCGAGCTCCCTTCAGGGGTGGCGGTGAGTCCGACCAGCCACCCTATTATGGGGGCATGGGAATTAGGCCTACCGCGGCTGCTCCCCCGCCAGGCCAGCAAACCACACTTCAGCCCGAGGGGTGACCGCACTACAGGTAAATCCACATGAGTTGGGTCAAAGATGAAAGCACAGTGGCCCTTTCTAAATTCACTTTTCCTACTCACAATCATTCTGGGGAGTCATTCTAGGAAGAACTCTTCCCTACTCCAAATTGAGTTCTTTACCTATAGAAAGGACAACCCACAAAATCTGGAAGTTGCACTCTACTCTCTTTCTTCACTTCAAAATATCAGTCTTAATGTTCCTTATCAGGTGGAACATGTACCATCCTATCATTATAAAAGGAATCCAATTATGATAACAGTAAAATTAATTACATATCAGGTTGTTAAATTGCCCCAGATACTTAATTATGCACTTTATTTTCTAGTTAATCCTCACAGCTATACTACAAAGTTAGGTGGCTTTTAAAAATATATAATCCCCATCTTATGAATGCAAAATTCAAGATTCAGAGATTTCTTCTAAATCTGAGGTTAGAATACAGGTCTGTCAGGGAGAAAATTCTCTGTACAGTTCATTGCATTCTACTGTCTGTCTCTGAATTCAAAATAATAACAGAACACCTCTCCAACATGCCAAAATTTCAAGGTTTTACACAATTATCTCTCCATTTAAAATCCTTGCCAAAATTATATATGCATCTAAATCTTGACCCAGTAATTCCACCTCTAAGAACTTATCCAAAAGATATACAGGCAAAACTACAAAAAGACATATGCACAAAATTCACTCAGTTCCATTTGTGAATTTGGATAACGAAAGATTGAAAAAATTGTCAATAAGGAAATACTTAAATAAGTGTATATTTACACAATGAAGTATTAGACCATTGCAAATTTGAATGACTAGCTCTATATTCTGATATGTATCAGGTTATATTTTTAAATGAAAAAAGTGAGGAGCAAGATGCAAATGAAATTTATATTATATTACCTTTTACCTAAGGAAAGTGAGGGGAGGGAGATTATCTATATGTACCTTGTTTCATATATTTGACTTGGAACCAGGTCAGTGTTGCAATAAAGTAATTAAAAATGAAACTAAAATGAAAAAAAAAAAAAAACACCCGGAAAAATCAAAAGCAAAGCTAAGAAGTAAAGCTAAACTATGTATAGAGTTGAAGGTCTTAAACCCTTGGAGAGGAAGTACCTCATGTGATTTGTAAAAGTGGTAATTTTACTATACATTCATGTTGGGATATATCCTAAGGCAGAAATAACTGCAAGGAAAAATACCATTTGTAGTCATTGAATTTTTATGGTAACATTGATAGTAGTATTCTAGAACCTTTCTTTATACATGGAAAATTATAAAGTAAAAGAGAATGATTTAGTTAGTATCATGGGGACCCAAGATTCTTGGTGTTAGAAAAGAGATCTATATGTTAAATCAGAGGAGCTGGGTAAAAACCTTGTGATACTAAATTTTAGTTGAACCTCTTTGGCTATTTCAACATCAAAAATTAGTTAGCCTAACATGGCCACTAAGTAAAGATCAAGTGACATTTTCATTATTTTACTTCTTAACCAGGCTAAATTAAATCTTCATCCATATAAGGATATTATAGAAAGGGAAAAGGATTTGCCATGGATATATCACTTTCAAGCTTTCGGAATAATTAAAGAAATGCTGTTATCTCCTAAGAAAGTCTTGGCACTGTTTTGCATAATAAATACAGTTCCTAAAATTTGTGTGAATTGAATGAATTTAGTCCATACATATGTTGAAGGGTAAGACTTCAGAATGATAAATGTAATTAACAAGAAAATGCCAACAAGGCATAGATATCCTATAATCTCTATCCATTTGTTATTACCCATAAAATACTCCTCAAATTTCACTATATCCAATTTCCATGTAACAAAGTGATTATAATTAAGAGTGCAGCATTTCCTCCATTTGTCTGTTAAATAAAGTCTCATAGGCCTCATTGAAGGAAGCATAACTTCGGAATTGCTTTACTGGAAAAATATCAGGCTGAGCAGATTTTTATATCAAAAGTGTCCAGAAAGTACACCACACCATGCACAAAAGAGAAATAAAGTAGAAATGTAAAAGATAATGATGCTTTCTAAAATTTTTAACTTCAATAACTATTAACTGTTCCTATTATCTAACATGTTCCTTTCTTTCATAAATATAAGAGCTATTTCCAAAAGATGTCTGGACTCAGCAAAACTCGTGCACTGAAGGACATTTGAATTAACAGGCAATATCTGTAAAACTGTTTGGGAAATTTGCAAGAAAAAATTCCATGGTTGAAATTCAGCTCTAGGATAATGATTGTATTGGAGATTCATAACTAATACTTTAAAATGTATAGGATCTTCTCTGGTAACTCATCTTAGGTTTCAAATGCTTTTTGTTTCTGAGTGTTACTCCTGGCCTGTTCCCATATTCAGTGACTGCCACGGCTGCTATACCTTTGTTGTTGTATGCCAAAAACAAAAGACAACCAAAGAAGGGAAAGATTGGTGGGCAAAATATTTGGAAAAATATATGGCTTAAAATTGTGGTAGCCTCTGAAATGGCCCACAGTAGTCCCTGCCTGCTTGCATTCACATGCTTGTGAAACCCCTCTCACATTGTACCTAGGTTGGTCTGTGCAATCAGTAGAATATGGCAGAAGTAACCGTACGCCTCTTCTGAGATGAGTTTATAATGACATGATGACTTCTGCCTTGATCGCTCTCTAACTCTCTCTTGGGTCATTCATTCTGGGGGAAATCAGCTATCCTGCCATGAAAAGTCCCATGAAGAGGCCCATGTTGTAAGGAATTGGGGCCTTTTGCCAACAAGCATATAAATGACCTTAAATGCAGATCCTCCAAGACAAGTCAAGCCTGCAGATAATTGCAAACCTGGCCAATCACTTGACTAGAACCTCATGAGAGTCCTTGAGCCAAAACCACCCAGCAACCACTCCTATATTTCTGATCTCCAGAAAATGAGATAATAAATATTTGTTGTCTTAAACTACTACATTACAGGGTAATCTATTATATAGTGTAGCAGTTTGATATTACTGATGAATTTCAAAAAGAAATATTGGCTTATGTTTGTAAATTGGTCTTTTCCTCTGGCATTTGAGATTCTATTGAATTCAGAGTTTTACTTGATTCCTTAGTCAAGTAAACCTCTTGTGTCAGTAGGGCATTGTGTATGCACCCCTTGGTGGGTGGGGACTCACAGATAAAAGGCATGACAAAGGACAGAGTTTAAGGCTTTTAATGTTGGAGTTTTGATATTGGAGTTTGATGCTGAAGCTGGAGCCCCAGGGAGAGAGACAGAACCATTTGCCTGATAATCTACAGCTGACCTTGTGGTAAAAACAGAGGAGCTGAGCCCAGAGGAACCCAAGAAGCCTGAACCCTTGCAGATGTCAGCAGCCATCTTGCTCCAACATGTGAAAATAGACTTTGGTGAGGGAAATAACTTATGCTTTATGACATCGTATCTGTAAGCTCCTACCCCAAATGAATACCCTTTGTAAAAACCAACCAATTTTCTGACATTTTGCATCAGCACCCCTTTGGCTGACTAAAACATATAGCAATATATTACTAATAATAATGATCATGGGCCTAATTTTGATTAAAAGCTCTAATGAATGAGTTGAGAGTAGAAGGTGTTTAATTGACTATGGGGTGCAGTGATGCTCAGAGATGAACTTACCAGGTGCAATGGATGTGTCATGATGATGGGAGAGAGTGTTGCTGTGGGGGGAGTGGGGGGCAGGGGTGGTGGGGTTGAATGGGACCTCATATTTTTCATAATGTAATTAAAAATAAATAAATAAATAATTAAAAAAAAAAAAACTAATATCTGAAAAGCTATGATCAGTGTCCACGGTAGTGAGCTACGTAAGAGAACATGGACAAGCACCAGTGTTTGCAACCTTAAGTTCAAGCTGGCCAAGTGGATTTGTTGAGAAGTGAATTCTGATATTATGAGGATACATGTATGTTTGACATTCACAGGGGGTGAGGAATCCAGCAGGGAGAGCTACACAGAATAACACTTTTGAAATAGCGTGATATGTCTCCTGTCTAGAAATCCAACCTCATCTCATACCAGTCTGTCCCAGCTCATCAATCTGTAGCCACATTGGCTTTTTAAATGCTTTTAGGAAAGGTCAAATTCATTCCTATCTTAAGACCTTCGAAACACTCTTCAATCAACTGGTAATATAGCACTCCTTTCCTGACCACAATTTGTGTGTGAATCCACACTCATGCTATTCCTTTCCTAAAACTTGTCACAATCTACAGTCATTTATATGTTTGTTTACTTTCTCTACAACTATTTTCCTTTTTAAAATTAAAATCCTTTGTTATCTCCTATGTCCATTGAGCACAGCACATCTTCTGGATGGAAGATGGAGTTTTCTTATTATCCAGAACAGTTTATTCTTCACAACTGGAGATATGATTGCTAATGTCAGAGCTGGGGTCTTTGCTCTCTGCCTGCGTTGTATGCATTGATAGGAGCAGATAAGTCTAGCAGATGGATGTGTTTTCCAAATGAGTTGAAGTTCCTATGTTGACTATTATAGCTGAGAGCTGTTTTCTCTAAAATAAGGCAGTGGGTCTCAAATATTAGTATATATCATAAACAGCTAGTGGGATTGTTAAAACACAGCTGGCTAAGCCTCATCCCAAAGTTCTGATTCAGCTGATCCGGTGAAGGACCCAAGAATTTGTTTTCTAAAAATTCCCCAGGTGATCCTGATGCTTATGCTGCTGGTGCAAAGACCATACTTGGAGAACAACTGTTGTAATGAGTTTTTACAGTACCTATTAAAATTTACAGATGTCCTTTAAATGGAAGCAGTAAAGTTTATATAGCACAACTAAAACTTTATCCTCACTGAACTTGAAAAATTTAATGGATTTCTGAAAGAGAAAGAGATGGATAGAAAAAAAATTAAAACTTTAAGCCAGGAATAAATACTCACATACAAGAAAATAATTACAGAAATATCAGGAACACCCTCAAACATGGGACCATAGAATGCAGTGAATCCTGTAGTGGATGACAGACTGTGGTTAACACTACAAATATGAGAATGTACTCTAATGAACTGTGACCAATATACACTACTAAGACATGGATTAATAATAGGGTGGTTTGTGGGGAAACTATACCAAATGGAAACTATGGAGTATAGTTAGCCGTAATATTTTGACGATGTGTTTCATCACTTCTAACAAATGTTCCATCACAATGCGCAGTATTGGTAGTGCAGTGAATAGGATTCTTACGGTATACATGATTATTTTGTAAACTCACAACTTCTATAATAATGAAAAATTAGATAAGCAATTCTAAATATCTGCCTTAGTTTTACTAGACTGTTTTCGCAAATACCACACAATGGATTAGCAACAGGAATTTATAGACTCATGGTTTCAGAGACTGGAAGGCTTGCTTACCCCTAAGATCAGTAGCCTTCTGGCTGGTCAGCAATCACTGGGTTCCTCAGCTTTCCCATTATGCAGAGACATCCTTTCCTTTCTCTTCTGGTTCCTACTGACTTCTGGCCTCCAGCTCCCCTCAGGGTCTCTTTCTCTATAAGGCCTCCCATAATAGGATTAAGATCCATCCTGATAGAGTTGGCCACACCTTAACTAAAAATGCCAAAAGGTTAACAAAAGTTCCTATTTAACAATATTTATACCCACAGAATTTGGATTAAGGTTAAGAATATGATTTTTCCTGGGATGCATAATTCTATCTACCACAATAACCTATGCTGTGGTCCAAAGATGAAGTCCCTGGGCAATTAGAGAATATATTTAACCAAATAAAAATAAAAATACCACATATAAAAAATTGTGGAAAGCAGATAAGGAGGACTTAGAGAAAATTTATAGCATGAAATGCTTATGCTGAGGAAGAAAATGGACTCAAACATTTAATCTAATGTCCCACCTTAATAAGCTAGGAAAGGAGAGCAAATTAAACCCAAAGCAAGCAGAAATAATAGTAACGGTGGACGGAGTGGAGGTGGTTGTGGTGGTAGTGGTGGTGATGATGATGATAACTGTTAAAGGGGAAGTCAATAAAACAGAAATAAACTAAGAAAATCAATTAAACCAAGAGCTGGTTCTTTGAAAAGATGAAGAAAATTGATAAACCTCTAGCCAAAGTGATCAAGGAAATAAAGACACAAAATATCAATATCAGAAAGAAAAAATGGGATTATTATTACAAACTACACAGATAATAAAAGAACAAGAAGGCAAGAAATATTATCAACAACATTATGCCCATAGATTCAATAACTTAGATGAAATGTACCAGTTCTTGAAAAATGCAATCTGCCAAAATATAATCAAGAAGATATAGGTAACCTGAGTTGTCTTATATCTATGAAATAATCTGAATTGGTATAAAGAACTATCAACAGGAAAATTCCAGGCCCAGATCATTTCAATGGAGAGTTCTACTAGACAATTAAGGAGAAATGACACCAATATTAGATAATATCTTCTAGAAAAGAGAATAGGTGGGAATGCTGTCTACTCATTTATGAGGGTAGGATTAACCAAATACCATGGCCAGAAAAAGACATTACTAGAAAATAAAACTACAGAACAGTATCTCACATGAATATATATGCAAAAAACTTCAACAAATATAAAATTTATACCAGCAACGTATAAAGGTTAAAATATTAATATAATGATCAAACAGGGTTTATCCTAGGAACTCAACTGGTTCAAAATTTGTAAATCAAATAACATAACTAACCAGTTAACAGAAGAAAATCACAAGTAGCAGTAAAGCATTTGACAAAAGTCAATATACTTTCATGAGAAACTCTCCAAAAACTAGGAATAGAAGGCTTCCTTAACTTAATAAAGGAAATATAAAAATATCTACAGATATAATATTTGATGCTATAACACTGAATGCTTTCCCCACAAGATTAGGAACAAAGCAACAATGTCCATTCTCATTCCTATTATTCATTATCACACTGGAAGTATTGACCAGTGCAGTAAAGCAAGTAAAAGAAATAAAAAGGATGCAAATTATGGAGGAAGAAATAAAACTGTCTCCTTCTACATAAGATCTGCATGCCTAGGTAGAAAATCCCATGGATAATTAATTAATTTTAAAACTGCAATTACTAAAATTGTATGCGTTTGTCAAATTCCCAGACTTCCGTGGTACTGAGGAATTACTACCAAGCACCAACTAGAAGTGCAACTGGAAAAAGGTCTTGACCTAAAGAGGTAAAGGGTAAAGACAAGTGAATTTACATGGCTAAGAGACTTCTAAGTGAGTTGGGAGGTCATTCCAGAGGTTATAATTATGCATGTCTCACCAAGATCTCATTGCTGCCACAAAATATTACCTCAAATAGTGGGGTTCTTGAGGGCTCTGAAGACATCCAGACACTATAGGCAGAGCTGACAGCTCAGGAATTTGGTGCCCTGCCAGTGGGCCCTACTTTGGAATTCATGCTCCCTAGTGTGACAGAGTTGGACTCAGTTGTGGTTTCCCTACACGTGGCTCTTCTGTCCCTTGTATTTAAACCTATGCACAGTGCTGATGCACACAAGGAGTGCCCTGCCATGCAGGGGTGTCCTCTGCTAGGGGAGCCCCATGCACAAGGAGTACACCTGGTAAGGAGAGCCACCCAGCGCAAAAGAAAGTGCGGCCTGCCCAAGAATGGTACTGCACACATGGAGAGCTGACACAGCAAGATGATACAACAAAAAGAAACAGATTCTCAGTGCCACTGATAAGGATAGAAGCAGTCACAGAAGAACATACAATGAATGGACACAGAGAGCAGACAACTAGGGGGTGGGGGGAAAGGGAAGAGAAATTTTTTTTAAAAAACTTAAACCTATAGTTAGTACTAGAGTTGATAGGTTTATGTCCAAGAGATTTAACTCTTTGAGTTTTCTATGTGCCAGCCAGGCCCTGAATCTCAACAGAGTTGCAGCACCTACTCTCCAGCTCATTGGACTCACCCAGGACAACTAACAAGGAGATGATGATAGACAATGACCATCCCAAGGAACAGAGAGAACCTACAACTGCAAGTAGCATAGTCCCGTCCATTTCCCCAATGGGATCTAAGCCCCCTCTCAATTAGAAACAGAGTGGGTATCACCATCCCAGAATCCTCAGGACTAGAATAGACTTATTGTTATTCTATTATAGACTTATTGTTATTCTAGTAATGGAAGAACTTTTATCATTGATGTGAAGGCAGTGGACACTGGAGGTTAAGAGGAGAAGAATAGGGGAAAAATAAATGTAATATGGGGGTATTTTCAGGACATTGGACATTGTCCTGAATGACATTGGAATGACAGATACAAGCCATTATATATCTTGTCAAAAGTTACAAAATTGTGTGGGAGAAAGTTTAAACTACAGTGTAAACTATAATCCACATTTAGTGGCAATATTCCAATATGTGTTCAATTGTAACAAATGTACCACACTAATAAAGGATGTTGTTAATGTGGGAAAGTGTGGGAGGGAAAAGGAGTGGGGCATATGGGAATCCCCTGTATTTTTTATGTATCATTTATGTAGTCTAAATATCTTTTAAAAATTTTTTTAAATTCTAAAAAGATCCCAGGATTCAAGATGAGTATACAAAAATCAATTATATTTCTGTACACTAACAAGGAACAACTAGAAACTAAAATTTTAAAAGCCCAGTACTACTTTTTTTTAATTTTTAATTTTTCTTTTTAAAGAAACTTTAGATTACATCAATGTTACATAAAAAAATATAGCAGATTCCCATATGCCCACCCCCTCCCAATCCCACCACCTCCTACACCAACAACATCCCTCTTTAGTGAGGCAAATTTGCCACAATTGATGAGCACATATTGAAGTATCGCTACCAATGATACCAAATGGAAACTCTTATATTTATTAATGTAACATTTTTGCGATCTATGTATCTTTAAATACATAAATACAAACATATATACATACATCCATAAATAACCATAAGAGGTACCCATATACCCCACTCTCCCTCACTCCCCTCCTCCCACATCAACATCCCCTTTCATCAGTAAAGCACATTCATTGCATTTGATGAATACACCTGGAGCACTGCCACACCACATGGACAATGATTTACATTGTAGTTCACACTCTCCCCCAGTCTGTCCAGTGGGTTATGACAGGATACACAATGTCCTGCATCTGTCCCTGCAATATCATTCAGGACAACTCCAAGTCTCAAAAATGCTCCATCACATCTCTTCCTCCCTCTGCCCACCCTGTGGCCACCGTCTCCACATCAATGCTACAATTTCTTCCATTGCTAGAGTCACACTAGTTCCATAGTAGAATACCAGCAAGTCCAGTTGAATCCATATTATATTCCTCCATTCTGTGGACCCTGGGATGGTGATGTCTACTCCATGTCTTAGATCCCATATGACTTACGGATGGGATTCTCCTGCTTGCAGCTGTAGACACTCCCGGTTCCCTGGTGTTGTGGCTGGCCATTCTCACCTCCCCATCAGCTGACCTGGGTACATCCAAAGACCAGGAGAGTAGGTATTGCAACTCTGCTGAGGCTCAGGGTCCAGCTGGCACATGCACAGTCCAGAAATTCAAGTCTCTTGAGCATACACAAACCCCAGCACCAATCAAGTTTCAGAAAAAGTGACAGAAGTGGCATGTGTACAGAGGTCACATCTGAGTCCAGCTCCACAGGTTACTTTTAAGATGTTGTAATGGAAAGAACAAGAGGCCTGCCCTGGAGACATCATTGCACCTATGTGTGCCCTTGGTCACTCTCATTATGCCTAGTTTTCATATCTGCAATATAGAACTCATAATATAAGTCAAACAAGAACATTATAAAATTGAAATAAGTCTGTCGGAGTCACGGGCCTGAAGTGTATCGAGAATGAAAGACAAAGAGAGATTGGGATCAGAACCTGATCCCAATCTCTCTTTGTCTTTCATGATCCCAATCTCTCTTTGTCTTTCATTCCCGACACCCTTTGGGCCCGCGACTCCAACAAATGGCGCCCAACGTGGGGCTTTTTTATATACCCCAGTGTACGTGCCTACAAGCAGGACCACTGTAGCCTACGTGCCACTACGCTCAAATACTAGCCTACATGCCATTAAGGAGCAACACGTATTAACTGTCAGCATTACCTAAAGTCTAAGGAATTTTAGAAAAAAATCTTATCTCAAGGTACAAAGTCTAAGTGTTCTATACATTACAAAAGGTATGTGCTCATCTTTTCTTTCAGCCTTTAACAGCTCAATCCATTTGCCGGAAACTCCCAAATCACCACATTCCTTAGGTTGCAAGCGTACTCATGGAGACAGCACCAGCATGGAGACAGTACATCTCTCCTTGATAGGCCACTGTGCCTCAGTTTCCAACATCAGTCGATACATTTTAAGTATTTTGTAAGGATTTTGGAATAAAATGAAGACTTCAGATTCTAGTATGATCATATAGAAAATTTGAAATTGGCTCTCCTATAATCCAATGAGTCTATCTGAGACTCTGCAATAAGAAAGTAATTTCTTTTAAAATGTACCAGTATGTTGAATGACTATGAGGGACTTCATATCTATTTCAGTGGAGAAAATGGACTACTGCAAGGAAAAAACTAAAACTTGGCCAACAAAAAGGATATTATAATATTTAAATGAGTTGAATGAAATTATTATTTTGAATGGAATGATTATAGAACAAGGAGAAAAGCATATATTCACTCTCTAGCAATTCTGGATAAAATGACTCCTGCTATTCTATATTAGTTTTGATACTTTTTGTAGATATCAATGTATAAAGAGTTAAAACTCAGAAAAATATAAAGCTACATGTTACAAAAATTCCACAGAGAACTCAACTTTTCAGTTCTACATTGTGTTTTCACCTGCTAAGTTTCCTTTTTCAATTTAGTGTATTTGTATATGTGTTTGTGGGTATTTGTGTGTGCATGTATGTATTTTAATGCACCTTCAATCATGGCACTGCTGCTGGAAAAATAAACAGCTGAAGATTATGCAAACTGTGAAACTGGAATAGGTAGACCTTCAGTCTACCTATTGTTGGAAAAAAAACAGACTTGATGTATTTATACTATAGAGTCAAACATAAATGAAAATTAACTATTTTATAAGGATGTAATACATAATTTGGAGGAAAAAGAAAGAAATGTAGTTTTTAAAGTGGTTACCAATGACTAAGAAAGAAGGGACATGCAAGCAGGGTGGATGGCTGAAAAAGTCAGGATAAGGCAGAAATTTAGCCAGACAATACAGCTTGTGAAAAGAAATTATTACATAAAATTAGCAAATAGAAAAAAATTCATTAATCTTTTAATAACTGTCTAACAAAGTCTCTGGATCATAATGTAGTATTTAAAGGAAGTCTAAATATTGCACCCACTAAAAAGCATAAAAATAGGTTGGCAAATAATTGGAGATGAATCAAGAAGACAAATCCCTTCTGACGGTAACCTTATGGTAAGTGCTTTTCAGTTAGTAAATCTAAGTTACAAGATTTCCTCCTCAATAGTTAAACTACCATGTGTTATTACCTTAGCTTTAATATAAATTCACAATTTCCTTCTCCTTTTTGTATCTTGTCTACATAAAAAAGTGACCTCAAAACAAAATTAATGCTTTGTTTCTCATTTCTTATAGTTAAGTCTGTTTCTTGATTTCAAGACTGTTCTCATTTGTCTAATCCTAAGTTAGTTTTAAATTAATCACTGCAATAAAATGAATTCTAATTAAAAAGCAATGACTCTTCATAAATTTCTCCAAGACTAATTTTTCATTAAAATCCCTGGGCCAGATTTTACTCTGTATAATACCATAAAATTGTTTGATTAGTGACATTGAAATGAAATTAAATTACTTCAGTGTCTCCCTCCAAAAAAATTGTGCAATAAACTTACTTAAGAATATCAAATATCATAACTTCAATGTATCTAAAATCTAAGTAAAAGTTCAGCTTATTTTAACCCACAGGTATTAAAATATTGCTCCATGCCCTGCTCTAATATCCCAACCAAATCCCTCAAGTCTTTATTCTTTTACAAATGCTGTTAGAGAAGAGGGGGGCACTCACTGGGACACAGAGACTGATTGCAAGCATAAATTTTATTGGGAAGCTCTCCCAAATGGAGGGGGTCTGAATAATAGACTTCAGCCTCCCCACCAGCATGGCAGGGGTCTGAAGAGAGACTTAGGCCCACTTCTGGAAAGGGAGGAGTTGAATATTTATACAGTATATTCCTAGGCAGGGAGATGATAGTGGGAGAGGGGGTCGAGAAACCAACCAAGGTGCAGGGGCCAATAGGAAGCCATAGAGGTGAAAATTTTCCCTTGTATGACTAGAATTATAGTGGATTAGGGAGTTATGTTTTCTTGGAATGCTGGAGGAACAGGTGTTGCTTTTATCTGCAGGAAGTGAAGGTCTCTAATTCCCTTTACTCCCGTTTCCACGTGGTTTCTTTGTCCAACATTTGGGGAAGTGCTGTGCTTTCAGACATGTAGGCTTAGGGGATGGGGAGAATGGGGCTTTTCATTCCTCAATGCATATCAGAGGAAACTGAATCAAAGCTTGTGAATTATTGCAAACCTAGTGAGAGGGAACCTCTGGCAAATGGTATATGGTATATGTGTTTGCATTGTCATAGACAAGGTATGGGACATAAGTAAATCCCTAAAGGATTTTATAATCTGTTTAGAAGATAAAGACCTGAATGTGAAAATTTTGACAAGAGCAGAATTAATATTAAAGAAATAGGGAAAAAAAGTCCTTAATTGCCAAATAAGTGGTACAGAAAATGAACACATCTGAGTTTAGAGGGGGGAGAGGTTCATCTGAACTGGATAGCTCCAGGACCATGTGAGCTATACCAGAGAGGGTGCTATATGCTGGAAATACAAAAAGAATAAGGATATTCCTGACCTCCAGAAGCTTGTAGTCTAGTTCATGGAATGGTAAAATGTAATCATAAAAGAATGCAACCCAGCAGTTGAAGAGGGTGGATGTTCCCACCCGATATTCTGAGAGGGTTTTGCCACCCCAGGGTACAGAGAGGGTAGAGCACATTCCCCAAGGATTACGGCAGTTAAAGTCAGTACCCCACAGGTCTGAGAGGGGTGAACCTGTCCCCCATGGATTAGGGAAAGCCAGGTGTTCAATTCATTGCTCTGAGAAGGTTGAGCCTGTTTGCTGAAGTTTAGGGGGAATGTTGTCTTCACATCACTGTACTAGGGTGGTTAAGACTGTAACCCAAAGATTGGGTAAGATGTGGCAATCACCCCAACACTCTTGGAGGGTGAGGTCTGGAGCTTGGTTGACACCCAGATGCTTGATGAGGGTGAAACCAAGAAAATGGCTGTTGGGCAAGCATGAGGCAAGGGTGGGTTCCCATAAGGCACCAAAGAGAAGAAACGCTCATTTTAAGAATGACTCTCAGACTGAAATTGAATGGACGATGCCCTGCAGGTTTACTAAACAGTAGAGGACCCATGACTCATGTTTCCCTCCCAATTTCTCCTTATTGTAGTGAAAATGTTTATCCTTTGTCTGTCCATTTGTGTATTGGAAACAGATAAATTATTTTGTTAGTTTCAGGAGTCTATAGCAGAAAGGACTTTGCCCCAATACAAACTATTTCTTTAAATTGATTGTGATATAATTTCATACTTGCATTGTTGCTGATTTAAGTTTTTTTTCGAAAATTGCAATGTCTTTTTGGAATTCAGAGAGTGGAGTGTAGCAGTTTGTAATTATGCATTCCAAAAATAGATATTGTATTATGCTTGTAATCTGGTCTGCATCTGGGCATGATTAAGTTATGATTAGAGTTTTGATTGGGCCACATCATTAGGGCTTTGAGTCCCAACCCCTTGGTGGATGGGGACTCACAGATAAAAGACATGAAAGGACAGAGTTGAGGGTTCTTAACGTTGGAGTTTTGAAGTTGGAGTTTGATGCTGAAGTCATAAGCTGGAGTCCCAGGAAGTAAGCTCACAGAGGAAACAGAGGGGAGCCCTGGAAAGAGAGGAAACCTGAACCCAGAGAGAAGCAAGACCCTGGAAGGGAGGAACCTAGGAAGCCTGAACCCTCACAGACGTCAGCAGCTGCCTTGCTCCAACACGTGAAAATAGACTTTGGTGAGGGAAGTAACTTATGTTTATGGACTGGTATCTGTAAGCTCCTACCCCAAATGGATACCCTTTATAAAAACCAACCAGTTTCTGGGATTTTCATCAGTACCCCTTTGGCTGACTAATACAGTGACTAATATTGTGAACCTCCAACTAGATATGGGAGACAGAAACAAGAAGTACTGGGTAAGAGTAGGTTTCTCAGGCAATGCCTGTGTTTTATTTCCTAAACATGAGGTTTTATCTCTGACTAGATACCAGAAACCCTTACAGGAAGGTCTTGCCACCCAACTAGTGTAACATACTAATTGAGGCTCTTTTCATACACCAGAAGTTAGAATGCCACTGTACACAATACTGCATGTATTTCAGTTGTAGAAATATGGACTGTAGTTTGAACTCCCTAAATCTATTAGAAGAGAAAGCAAGCTAGTAACTAGGTGGTTTGTTTTAGTAAAGGCATGAGGGAGGGAAGTTTGGAAAAGTTGATTTGTTTGGGAGGAAAATATATGCACTGGATAATAGAGTCATAGGAAGTTCATATGCTTTGAATTATGTTTAAATCTCTATTTGTCTAATGAGGAGTTGCTAAAAGGGATTTTCTTATGTTCACTGGTTGAGTACATGTTTATTAATTTGTTTTATTTATTTTTATTATTTATTATTAAGGGATGCCAAACAAACCAATGAGCCAGAATCACTATATTCATAGGCACAGAAGCTTACTTCCATAGAAACCCACAGAATTCCTTCTCAAGTACACAGCAAAGGTCAACGTTGGCCTGACTAGCTGCATCCCCACATCAAAATAATCATGGCAACAGAGACTGTGTGTTGTGTTCAACATGGGACCAATAGTCAGAGAACTCATTATGCTAGATAAAAGACTATCCACTTGGGTCCACGTCCCTATCATTTCTTTGTTCTGGTAAATATCTCTGATTCAGAAAGAGTGGCTGTTAACTTTTACTTTCAACATCATAGGAGAGATGGTAGCCATCAGGACCCGACATATTACCTTGGAAGCCATATGTGCAAAATGATTCCAAGACCTTCAAATAGAGAAGGCAAACTAGAAGAATTACTGAGGTAACTCAATCTACCTACTGGAATGGAACATACCTGTAAACTTCAATTTCTCTCTCCAACCATTTATCTACTGTTACAGTGATAGTCTGTACCAAAAAGAGCCTAATTTCTACACAGTTACTTTTTAAAGCCACGAACATTAGTTTTTCAGTATTCAGGGAATACTGGATTCAATTCCCCTGTAGGCTTTGTTAAAACAAATTTAAAACCCTAAAATTATATCTTTTTCAGTCCCTGTGCCATTGAGCCTTGTAGCTATACCACATATCCTGTTCAGTGGGATCCTCTTATGGAAGAATTATCTGGCTCATAAGCCTTTGAAAGGAATTTTGCTGTAAGGAGTCCCACTGCAATAAATCAGTTGTCCTGAAAAATCCTGCCTTTATGAATTTCACTATTCCTGAAATACTCTTCTCATAAATCACACTGATCATGATGCACTTTGACTGCAGAACTGAAATATACTACTAAGCTCCAGGCATAATAATCCTCCAACAAATCAAACCAAAGTTTTAATATCTGGAACCCATACTTTCTATATTATGCCATAATCACAGGTAAATTTTTAGGTTGAATTTCCCTCAAAATCCTCCCTAATGCCTCAATATTCAGCATCCTAGATTCATAACTTGAGGTTTTGATCACTGTTAAAATGCAAAATCCCTAAAAGAAAACAGCACTTTATTCTAATAGTTCTTTTATATATACTTATATTTTGTAGGAACAGAAAGAAATTTTTGAAAATCATGAGGAGAAAGTGTGAAGGCATCTGATGCAGGTTGAGAAAACTATTTATACCATAGTTGTCACTCCCTAAATGAATTTTGAGATGGATCTTGAAAATCTCAAGAAAATCATTTTCATCATAATCATTGACATTTACAAAACACTAAGTACTGAGACCTCACTATTTGTAAGGCACTGTAGATGAACTATAACCTAATGGGGGTATATCCATGTATTAAAAAAATGCCTGAGAACAAGTGAGTTTTACTTTTCTTTGTCTTAAATGTTTACAAAATGTTCCAGAAAAATATGCCACAGAGATAGAGAAAAAGAGATAGAAATACGAGAAATAGGGAGAGTTGCATTAGTTCATTAAGGTAAAACAATAAAAGGCTCATATTCTAGAGCAGCTCATTGGAACAGTGTCTACATCACTTCAAAACGACCAAATATTTTTGTTTTTAAAAATCAATCACGATGTCTCTTTGTAGCAAGTATGGTGGGCTATAGGTATAAAGAATTCTTCTGCTTGGAGAACATGTATAATGCTGTATAAAATATTAAAGCAACCTACCTTTTTTCAATGCATGGCTGAGTTCATTTTAAAATAAGAAATATCCTCAGGGGCAAGAAACAGGAAAAAAAAAATTAAATCCATGCAGAGCATCAAAGTAAGCATTCACCCTGGGCTTGGGTTTCAGAGGCCCCTAAATATAGAAGGCAAGAAATAAAGCCTAGAAACCAAGCAAGCTAGAAGTTCAAGGTGAGCACCCCCACAAGAAAAGGAGCTCTTAAAGGAATGGCAACAGTCTCACAGAGTATAAACGAGGAAAAAACTAGCCCACATGAGAAGAGGATAAATATAACTTATCTGACTGTCTAGATCTTCACTCTAAGTGGACTGGAAAAAAGTTCTGCCTATCAGTTCCAATTCTGGGAAAGATGAAATAAGTACACTCTACCCTGTCTCTCCTCTGAATGCAGCAACAAAACCTGGACAGAACGCATGGCCGCTGAAGAGAAAATGATAGCACAGATTGGAGAGGAAGACCAGAATTCAAAGTACCACCAAACCACCACTAAATTTTCCCTTTTTCCCCCAAGATATCACCCAGCCTGTATCCCAGAGTAACACCAGAGAGTTACAAGGAGAAGTCCTCAAGTTCTGTCCTGTGGAATAGGGAGGCAGTTTCTTAACATTAAGGGAAAATGAAGGAAATTCCCTCATTTTGCTCTTTTTCTCTCTGTTCTCTCATGCCTCAGCCCTGAGGTGTGAAAACTAAAGCTATACTGGCAATAGCAGGGGCCCAAAGGAGCCTAAAATTTGAGAGAAGGCAACCTTTCCTTCCAGCCAGAGGAGTGGTGGTACCAAGCAAATGGGGCAACCCCCTTGCTTTTGTTCTTTTTCTGTCCTCCCCAGACACAAGCATGGTCACTGGAAATGTATGGAAGACTGGAATAAGTAAAGCCCAAGGTGGTACCAGAGAACTGAAAATTATAAGGAAAGTTGTGGAGAGAAAATATCTGAAGAAAGTGACCCCATAAAGTAGTCTATGACAACCTGGACTCATGCAAGAGCTACACATACATGGATCTGATCCTAAAGAACATATCACAAAATTTGATGTAAATGTTCTGTATTCTGATTGTTGCAGTGATACATGTATCTACATGTGTTAAAACTCATAGAACTGTACAACCTTCCACTTTTATGGTATGCCAATTTTTAAAATAACAAGAAACCGCTGAACCTGGGACCTCACATGTGGTCGGTGGGCACCCAAAGCTTGAGCCATGTCCACTTCCCTTCCTTAGCTATTGATGAATTGAGAAATGCTACCAATTGTCTTAGTTTTTCAGAAATGCTGTGACAAACACCATAGAATGTATTTGTTTAAACATCAGGTAATTATTACCTCATAATTCTGAAAGCTAGAAATCCAATATTAAGGTGTTGGCAAGACCATGCTTTCTCTCACAATCAGTACAGTTCTGGTAACAGCAGTCCTCCATCACATGGAGACATCTCTCTCTGCTCTCTGGCTTCTGACTTTAGACTTTTACTGACTTTTGACTTCTCCTGAGTGACTGTATCCTAATTTTCTCTATAAGGCCTCCAGTCAGATGGATTAAGGCCCATCCTGATTCAATGGACTACATCGTAACTAATCATAACATCTCCAAAAGTTCCTGTGGGCTTCACACCCACAGTAACACAGATTAAGATATGAACATGCCTCTTGTACAGGACTTGATTCAATCCACAATACCAATACTACTCAGTTGTTTGAGGAGTCAATGCCAAGTTTGAAGTGACTGAAAAATTAACCTCTATGAATAGAATGACTGGAATAACTTCACAGGAGAATATTTTCAAAGAAGTTGAGAAAATACTAATTCAGTATAACCTGCAGTGAAATCTGCTAAGATATGTTACAAATCATGATGGTAAAAATATGTGTGGAGATGAAAAATGCTTAGTTGGAAAAATGCACAAGTTTATAAATGTATGTAATGCTTTGTATTATTCATCAGCAGGACTTTTGCAGAAAAATTTAAATTTGTCATATTTTTTATTATTATTATCTTTTTTAAAAGATACATAAATCACAGGAAATGTTACATTAAAAAATATAAGACATCCCCATATACTCTACTCCCCGCACACCCCATTCCTCTGACATTAACAGATTCTTTCGTTAGTGTGGTACATTCATTGCATTTGATGAATACACTTTAGAGCACTACTACACAGCATGGATTATGGTTTACATTGTATTTTATACTCTCTCTCAGTCCATTCAGTGGGTTATGGCAGGATGCATAATGTCCTGCATCTTTCCCTACAATATCATTCAGGACTACTCCAAATTCCAAAATTGCACCCATATCACACCTCATTTTCCCTCTCACTGTCTTCAGCAACTCCCATGACCACTGTCTCCACATTAATGATATAATTTCTTTCATTATATAGAGTCACAATAATTCTATAGTAGAATATCAGTAAGTCCACTCTAATCCATATTTTATTCCTCCATCCTGAGGACCCTGGGATGGCGATGCCCACCCCACCTCTAAATTGAGAGGGAGCTTAGATCCCACATGGCTGATGGATGGGATTCTCCTGCTTGCAGTTATAGACTCTCAGTTTCTTAGTGTGGTGGTTAACCATCCTCATCTACTTGTTAGTTGACCTGGGTAAGTCCAATGAACTGGAAAACACATGTTGCAATTTTGTTGAGGCTCAGGGTCCAGTTGGCACATGGACAGCCCAGAGATTCAAGTCTCCTGGGCATATACCTGCCCCAGCACCAACCACAGGTTCAGTAAAAGTGACTGAAGAGTAATGTGTAGAGAAGTCATATCTGAGTCCAATTCCATCACACTCATAAGCACAAATTCCAAAGTAGGGCCCACTGGCAAGGCACTGAACTCCAGAATAATCTGCCATGATCATAGGACCTGAGTGTCTCTGTAGCCTTCAGGAGCACCACTACCTAGGGTTGTATCTACTTTGGCTGTCTCTGAATTCCTGCTGAGACATGCATAAGGGCGACACCTCTGATGACCTCCCGACTCATTTTGAAGTCTCTTAATCATATGAACACGTTTGTCTTTTCTATTTCCCCCTGTTATTCAAGACCTTTTTCTACTTGCATCGCCAGTTAGTGATTGGTAGTAATCCCTTGGCACTAGGGAAGCTCATTCCCGGGAGTTAAGTCCCATGCTTCAGGGAAGGAAATGCATTTACCTGCTGAGTTTGGCTTAGAGAGTGGCCACATTTGAGCTTTCAAGAGGTAACTCTTAAGTACCCTGCAGCTCTAGGCCAAGTTGAAATTTCAAGCACACACACTCATAAGCAAAGTCATCAGTTAAGGGTCCATCATTAGACCTTCCTTCTTCATGGTCTTTGCCCTTTCACTTGGGGGATTGTTGCTGTCCTTTGGGGAATGTGACAGAGTCCCCAGAATGAGAATTCAGCACTGGCTCAGTTCTCATGTGAAACTACCAACTACATCAATACCCAACAAACATTCAAACATATCTGTATATCCTATATGCATGCCCTGGAGAACTCCCTCCAGCCCATGCCTCCCTCATCAATGACACCCCACACCAATGCCCCTCCCCTGCCATAGTTGAATCCCACTGTGATTCAAAAATGAAGCCTAATATTTTGCCAAATTCAATTAATAGGAAAATGAAAGATAGGTTGAAAGATTAGGAATAAAATACATAATAATTTAGAAAAAAAACAAAATAAAGTAAAAAATAAATTGGGGTATTTAAAAAATGAAAAATGTCATAACAAATTGTTTTGAAGTTTTGCCATTCATCACTGTAATAGGTGTTGCCCTATATGTACAGTGGCAAGACAATCTCTTCCATTTCTTCCTCAGTGTCTTACACCTTTTTTTAAATTGTGTCTTCAAAAGAGTTTTAGGTCACAATAAAGTCACATATAGAATACAGGGGACTACCACAAACCCAACATCCTCCCTCTTTTTACATTTGCTACAATTGATGTACAAATATTAAAACATGGCTGCCAACCATGGTTACATTATGGTTTACATTATGGTTTACATTTTAGACTATACAATTTTATAAATTTTTGTGATTTTTAACACTGCCTGTATCCATCATTGCATGATCACACAAAACACTTCCATTGCAACCCAGTTACCCCCTCTTCCATCTATTCTATTTCTCTCTGCCCCACCCCTCAGGGTCCAGGGTGAAAACCAAGCTCCACTGCTTGAAGGACAAGATTCATAGATACTTGCAAAAATACTGAGGGCTTGACACACTAGTCTGTCCTCCCCCATTGGGAGCCACCCATGCTCTCAAGAGACACCATCCCCTCTGTTTGTGAACATTGGACTTCCCCAGATGGGGATACAACACCTTCCTGTTCATTGTATGGGTACCCACCCACTGATATAACACACTATGACAAGATGAGCACTCACACACTCCCTAGAAGCCTGCTCCAGGAGCACCCTGTGCCATATGCCCCCTATCAAACACCTTAAACATGTAACCGTCCTTTATTGTATTTTCTAAAGCGTTTTCTCAACATTATAGTTTCAACCACTTACCTGACAATCTTCCATGTACACCTGCTTCCTCTCCAACCCTCCCCCCAATTCCATGGGCCATCTGACCCATCCTCCCAAACCTAGTACTTCTCAAGTCTGCAAAGCTCAACCCAATAGGATCCTTATACCCCAGTCTTATCCCTTTACTGACAACTACTTAGCTCCACTTAATCCTAGATTTCCCCCATATGGGCATTGACTCACAACCTTCCTCTTCCCGCTATTTCCTGTAATCCTATCTTCCAGTCTCTAGCTCTCTTAGCAAGCTTGATTTGCTTAATACATATGAGAGAGGTCATGTAGTATTTGTCCTTCAATGCCTGGCTTGCCTCACTTCACATAAGGTACTCAAGATTCATCCATATTATCCCATATGTTAGTACTGTATTCCTTCTTACAGCTGAGTAGTATTCCATTGTATGTATATACCACATGTTGTTTATCCATTCATCTGATGATGGGCATTTGGTTGATTCCAACTTATGGCATTAGTGAATAATGCAGCAATTAACATTGGTGGGCATATATCAGTTCATGTCCTTGTTTTCAGTTCTTCTTGGTATACACCCAGAAGTGAAATTGCTGGGTAATATGGCAAATCTATAACTACTTTTTTGAGGAATGCCAAACTGTCCTTCACAATAGCTGAATCATTCTACATTCCCACCAGCAGTGGATGAGGGTTCCCAATCCTCCACATCCTCTGCAACACCTGTAGTCCTGTTTTTTTAATAGCCACCAGTCTAATGGGTATAAAATGGTATCTCAATGTAGTTTTGATTTGAATTTCCCAAATAGCTAATGATATTGAGCATCTTTTCATGTGCTTTTTAATAATTTGTATTTCTTCTTTGGAGAAGTGTCTGTTCAAATCTCTTGCCCATTTTTTAAACGGGTTGTCTTTTTATTTTCAAGACACAGGATTTCTTTATCTATGCTGGATATTAGGCTCATATCAAATATACAGTTACCAAATATTTTCTCCCATTGGGTAGGCTGTCTTTTCACTATGTTGGTAAACTTTTCAGGTGCAAACAGTTGTAATTTGAGGAGGTTCCATTCATTTATTTTTCTTTCACTCCTCATGTTTTGGGTATGAAGTGCGTGAAGCCATTTCCTATTACAAGATCCTGTTGATGCTTCCCTACATTTTCTTCCGAGGTAGTTATGGTCCTGGTTCTAATATTTAAATCTTTGATCCATTTTGAGTTAATTTTTGTATAAGGTGTGAGATGATATTGCTCTCTCATTCTTTTGCATATGGATATCCAGTTCTCCAAGCACCATTTATTGAAGAGGCCATTCTCTCCCAGTTGAGTGGCCTTATTGAGTATCAAATGATTGTATATACGAGGATCTATATCAGAACTCTGAATTTGGTTCCACAGGTCAGTATATCTAGACTTGTGCCAATACTATGCTATTTTGAGCACTATACCTTTGTAGCATGTTTTAAAGTCAGGTAGTATGATTCATCCAATTTCATTTATGTTTTTCAACACGTCTTTGGCTATATGGGGCCTCTTTCACTTCCAAAATTAGTTTTTCCACTTCGTCAAAAAATGGCATGTTGAATTTTATTGGGATTGCATTAAATCTGTAGGTCAGTTTGAGTAGGATAGACATCTTAATGATATTTAGTCCTCTTATCCATAAACAGGGAATGTTCTTCCCTTTACTTAAGTCTTCTTTGATTTCTTTTAACCAGTGTTGTGTAGTTTCTGTGTATAAGTCTTTTACATCTTTATTTAAATGTATTTCTAAGTATTTTATTTTTTATTCACTATTGTAAATGGTATTTCTTTCTTGATTTCCTCCTCAGATTGCTCATTATTAGTATACAGAAATGCTACTGATTTTTGTGCATTGATTTTATAACCTGTGACTTTACTGAACTCATTTTAATTCTAGAAGATTTGTTGTAGATTTCTCAGGGCTTTCTATGTATAGGATCATGTCATCTGCAAATAGTGAAATTTGGTTGCCTTTTATATCTGTTTCTTGCCTCAGTACTTGAGCAAGTACTTCTAAAACAATGTTAAATAGGAGGGGTGATAATGGGCATCCTTGTCTTGTTCCTGATCTTAAAGGGAAAGATTTTAGGATTTCACCATTGTAAATGGTGTTAGCTGTGGGGTTTCCATACATACCGTTTATCATATTAAGAAAGTTTCCATCTATTCTTATCTTTTGCACTGCTTTTATCAGGAAAGGGTGCTGTATTTTGTCAAATGATTTTTCTGAATCTAAAGATATGAATGGTAGTTTTTCTCCTTTGATCTGTTTATATGGTGTATTACATTGATTGGTTGTCTTATGTTGAACCATCCTTGCATAACAGGGATGTAAGCCACTTGGTCATGGTGTATAATTCATTGGTGTGTTGTTGAATGTGATTAGCAAGAATTTTGTTGAAGATATTAGCTTCTAGTTTCATTAGAGAATTGGTCTGTAATTTTCCTTTCTTGTGGTGTCTTTGTTTGGCTTTGTTAATAGGATATGGTTGGCATCACAGAATGAGTTAGGCAATATTATTTCTATTTCAATTTTTGTAAGAGTTTAAGCAAGGTTGGTATTAGTTCTTTCTGGACAGTTTGGTAGATGTCACCTGTGAAGAAACTTGGCCCAGGCTCTTCTTAGTTGGGAGGTTTTAATGACTGATTCTATCTCTTTACTTATGATTGGTTTTTGAAATCATCAAGTTTTTCTTTTGTCATTGTAAGCTACTTATGTGTTTCTAGGAATTTTTCCATTTCCTCTAAATTGTCCTTCTCATTGGCATATAGTTTTTCAAAGTATCCTCTTATGATACACTTTATTTCTGTGGAGTCAGTGGTGATATCCCTTTCTCATTTCTTATTTTGTGTATTTGCATCTTCTCTCTTTTTTCCTTTGGTGGTCTAGCTAAGGGTTTCTCAATTTTATTGATCTTCTCAAAGATCCAGCTCCTTGTTTTATTTTTCTAGTGCTTTCTTATTTTCTATTTCATTTAGTTCTGCTCTGATCTGTGTTATTTCTTTCTTTCTTCTTCCTTTGGGGTTAGTTTGTTGGTTTTCTTACTAATTCCTCCAAGTGTGCAATTAGGTCTTTAATTTTAGCTCTTTCTTCTTTTATGATAAATGAATGTATGACTATAAATTTCCCCCTCAGTGCAGCTTCAGCTGCACCCATAATTTCTCATGTTGTGTTGTTATTTTCATTAGTTTCAAAGTAGTTACTGGTTTCTTTTGAGATTTCCTCCTTCACCCACTGTTTGTCCAAGAATGTATTGCTTAACTTCCATATCTTTGTTCCTAATCTGGTTCTCTGGCCCTTGAAGATTTCCAGCTTTATTCCATTGTGGTCAGAGTAATTATTTTGTATGATTTCAATCTTTCTGAATTCATTGAGACTTTCTGTGTGGTCTAGCATGTGGTCTATCTTGGAGAAAGATCCATGTGCACTTGAAAATAATGTATATCCTGCTGTAGTTGGGTGTAGTGTTCTGTATATGTCTATTACGTCCAGATCATCTAATATATAGTTCAAAGTCTTTGTTTCTTTATCGATTCTCTTTTGAGATGTTCTAATGGTGATAATGATGTATTAATGTCCTCCACTATAATTGTACAGGCATCTATTCCTCCATTTAGTTTTTCCAGTGTTTGCCTCATGTATTTTGTGGTTCCCTGCTTAGTTGAATAAATGTTTATGATTGTTCTTTCTTCTTGAAAGATCTTCCCTTTTACTAATATAGAGTATCCATCTTTGTCTCTCACCATAGTTTTGCATCTAAAGGTTATTTTGTCCAATATTAGTATAGCTACTCCTGCCCTTTTTTGGTTATTGTTTGCTTGTAAGATTGTTTTCTAGACATTCACTTTCACCTGGGTCTAAGGTGAGTTCTTGTAGACAGCACATAGTTGGGTCATATTTCCTTATCCATTCTGCCAATCTGTGTTTCTTGACTGGTGAGTTTAATCCATTAACATTCAGTGTTTTTACTCTCAAGGAATTACTTACATGGGTCATATTTTCTTTGGGTTTATGTATGTCATATGTCATTTTTACTTCTCCTTTCATCTTTTTAGTTATTCTTATACTTTCCTCCAACTCTTTCTCCCCTGTTTTTTTCTTTCAACCTGCAGAACTCTCTTTAGTATTTTTTGAAGAGCAGGTTTCTTATTGTCATGCTCTGTTAGTTTCTCCTTATCTGTGAATATTTTGAACTCTCCATCATTTTTGAATGCCAGCTTTGCTGGATAGAGTATTCTTGGCTGGAATTTTTTTTTCTTTTAGTACTTTGTCTATGTCATATCACTGCTTTCTTGCCTCCATGGTTTTGGATGAGAAATCAGCACTTAATTTTATCGAGCTTCTCTGTATGTGATGGTTCTCTTTTCTCTTGCTGCCTTCAGTATTTCCTCTTTGTCTTGAACATTGGATAATTTGACAAGTATATGTCTTGGGGTAGGCCTATTGGGATTTATGCTGTTTGGGGTGTGTTGTGCTTCCTGGACATGTACATCCATCTTGCTCAGTAGATTTGGGGAGTTTTCAGCCATTATTTCCTCCAACACCCCTTCTGTCCCCTTTCCCTACTCTTCTCCTTCTGGAATGTCTATAATGCATATGTTTGTGTATTTTGTGTTGTTATTCAAATCCCTAAGTTTCTGCTGCATTTTTTCTATCTTTTTATCTATCAGTTCTACCATCTGTTAGATTTCAGATGTACTATCTTCCACATCACTAATTCTTTCCTCTGCCTGTTCAAATCTGCTGTTATTTGCTGAGAGTGTATATTTGATTTCTTGGATTGTGCCATTCAATCTGATCATATCCATTATCTTTTTGTAGATGTTTACAATTTCTTCAGTAGGCTCTCCAAGTATTTTCTTAATATCCTTAATCTCTTCCTTCACTTCATTAAGTTGGTCCATGATATTTTCTTGGACAGCTTTGATTAACTGTGCAATATTCTCCTCCTCTTCCTGGTTTTTACTTTGTTCATTGGAGTGGGTCATGTCTTCCTGATTATAGGTATGGTTTGTAATATTTTCTTGCTATCTGGCCATCTTTTTATCCTGATGGTTTTGTTCAGTTGATTAGCTTCTCCTTCTAGTCTCAGGTTTTATTTAGTTGCTGTTGTTGTGTGAGTTAAGTGTTCTCTTAGACACTTTGTTCTTATTATTCTATTTCCTTTTTGTTGTCTAAGTTCCCCTGAAGGAAAAAGATTAGGACCAGGGAAAGCAAAAGAGGTAAGAAAAGAAAATATATAATAGTAATATTGATAGTAAAAGTTAGCAGAAGACCCATATAAGACCTAGGACAATAATTATTAAACTTATGTAAGCAATTTAGAGTTATAGGAATAAAAAGGTGGCATACCTACAATGAAATAAGAAATTGAATATGGAGAAGAATATGGTATGAATTAAAAAGGCTAGTGTGATGGGGAGAGAGGGAAAGGGAAAAGAAAGGACAAAAAGAGAAAGAGTTAATAAAAGATAGATAACAGGGAAGCATTTGACTCTACTGAGAGTGTCTGCTTACGACATGGGAGGTCCCGGGTTCAAACCCTGGCCCAAACTCAGTGCTGATGCATGCAAGGAGTGCTGTGCCATGCAAGGGTGTCCCCCACATGCAAGGAGTATGCCCCCACAAGGAAAGCTGCCCTGCATAATAAAAGCACAGCCTGCCCAGGAGTGGCACTGCACATACGGAGAACTGATGCAGCAAGATGACACAACAGAAAGAGACACAGATTCTTGGTGCTGCTGACAAGAATGCAAGAAGACACAGAACACACAGTAAATGGACAGAGAGCAGACAATGGGGGGGACGGAGGGGAAGGGGAGAGAAATAAAATAAAAATAAAAGATAGATAACAGAATAGAAATGTTAGAAATAAAAAGCCAGAAAAATTGGGGCTAAACAAAGAGAGATGGAATATAAAAGCAACAACAGAAGGCTGAAAATAGAAAGAAGTAGGAAGGAAAAGAGATAGCATTGGTAGCCAAAAGTACACACAGAAAAGAAGAAGTCAAGGAAGAGGAAACACAGCAAACAAGAAACAAGCTGGCAGCACCTAATTTTTTTTTAAAAAGCAGGGGAATAAGGAGAAAGGAAAGGAAAGACAAGAAGAAAAAAACAAACAGACAAACCCACAAGGAAGAAGTCGACCAGGGGCGGGGGACTTGGCCCAGTGGTTAGGGCATCCATCTACCACATGGGAGGTCCGAGGTTCAAACCCCGGGCCTCCCTGACCCGTGTGAAGCTGGCCCATGCACAGTGCTGATGTGTGCAAGGAGTGCCGTGCCACGCAGGGCTGTCCCCACGTAGGGGAGCCCAACGTTCAAGTAGTGCACCCTGTAAGGAGAACTGCCCAGCACAAAAGACATTGCAGCCTGCCCAGGAATGGTGCTGCACACACAGAGAGCTGACACAACAAGATGACACAACAAAAAGAAACACAGATTCCCGTGCCGCTGACAACAACAGAAGTGGACAAAGAAGATACAGCAAACAGACACAGAGAACAGACAACCGGGGGGGGGGGGGTAGGGGAGAGAAATAAATAAATATATCTTTAAAAAAAAGAAACAGACTCCCTCTGAAGCCCCTCTGGAGCTTGTTAAGCTGCTGGTTAAGCTGCTGAAGCTTTCTCACTGCAGATTTTGAAGTGGGTTTTAGTGAGTAAACTAAGTTAAATTATGTAACAAAAGAAACATTTTTTAAGGAAAAATAAGAGACCCAAGGGAAGCCAATACAAGGATAATGTCTATGTTTTCCCTGCTCTAAAGTATCAGCTAAATGTTTAAAATCCCGGCGGGTCACTACTCTATAAGAGGAGTCAGTAATTGAACTAGAGACTTTGTATATTCAAGCTAAACTTTCTTTCCCTCAGGCAGGATTGACTCTTTTCAATTAGATAAACTGCTGATTAGGAATCTGTTCTTCCCCACCCCACCCCCTTTTTTTCCCTAACTCCTTTCTCTCCCAGGGCAGCAGAAACAATAGCCTGTGTGAGAGTTCCCTTTGAAATTCAAACTGGACCCTGGTGACTTAAGTCACCACAGAAAAAAATGACTCAGAGAGAGAGCACCCACACCTTACTGGGGACATTAAATATACTCTTGAAAGCTTTTTAATCACTTCCTACTGACCCCTCCCTTAGATGAGTTGTGCAGGACTAGTTAATTGCCTGACTCCACTTCTCCCAGATCATTTTCCCTATCACAGGGAAGTTAGATAAATCAGGCTTCCTCAGCAGGTTTGCTTCTCCCCTCTTCCTGGTTTCTTCTCAAGCCAGCTGGTATGCTCCTCAAAGGTGAAAAAAGAAAGGCCCAGACAATTGAACCCACACTCGGTGGACCCCTCTTCAACATTCACCAGGACCCTCCCACTCTTGGTGTTAATTTCCTCCAGCTGGGTGACCTCTGAGAGTCAGCGATCACTGAAGCTTCCTGCCCTGAGGAAGGGGCTTAGCAATCCCACAGTTCCCACTTGAACCACCAGAAACTTATGGTTTTACACTCTTTTTGTTGCACTCTCTCCAGATTGATGCCCTGAAGCCTCCTGTTCTGTGGGTTCCCAAAACAGCTCACTCAGGCAGATTTGCCCCCACTCAGCTATTTTTTGTAGGAAAGATGATGTGGATGCACTTATCCCAATGCCATGTTGCCCCTCCTGTGACGTGTTATTAAACCTGTAGTGCTAATAGTGAACTTTATTAAATTTTGTGGACCTTGTCATAAGTTGCATGAATTTGTATTATAAATAGAAGCTGAATATACTAACTTGCCCTACTATACAACAATTTTTTTTAATTTTTTTAAAAAGATTTATTTATTTATTTCTCTCCCCTTACCCCGCCCCCCCCCAGTTGTCTGCTCTCTGTGTCCATTCGCTGTGTGTTCTTCTGTGACTGTTTCTATGGGGAATCTGTGTTTCTTTTTGTTGTCAGCTCTCCAGTGTGCGGCACCGTTCCTGGGCAGGCTGCACTTTCTTTCATGCTGGCTCTCCTTACAGGGTGCACTCCTTGCCCATGGGGTTCCCCTACGTGGGGGCACTCCTGCGTGGCACGACACTCCTTGTGCGCATCGCACTGTGTGTGGGCCAGCTCCACATGGGTCAAGGAGGCCCGGGGTTTGAACCACGGACCTCCCATGTGGTAGGCGGATGCCCTATCTATTGACCCAAGTCTGCTTCCTATACAACAATTTGATGATTTAGGAGTGGGAACGTTAAATACAATTTTTGAGTTCTAGGCCAAGAATTAAATTTTTCTGAACAAAAGCTATTCTCAATCACTATTATTGAACACTGAATGACTTTGAAAATTAGACTTTGCTTCATCTGTCTTCAATATTTTAATGATTGGTGTTAGGAGGACTCTGTTTCAGCTTCTAGTTTCAAGATTGCACAATCCTGCTGCAATTGAAAATCAGGAAGCTGCACCTTCAATCATTTATTCATTGAATATTTATAACAGAAATGCCAGGGAGAGACTTTTCTGTGATACTTACTGGTTAGCCAGAGATAAAAGCAGTGAGAAAACACTGAAAACAAATTTTATAAAATGTTCAATTTTGCAAGGGAATATTATTATTCTAGGTACCTAATTTACACTGCCAAAAAAATAAGTGATAAATGATTAGGTAGGAACGCTTACATTTCTTATGTGAATATAATCACATCAATCTATTTTATAGTGATATTTCATTTTTTAAAGAACTTGCTAACAAAAGTCTTAGACTAGATAAAATAAACACATACTACAGAAAATATTGGGAATTTTTTTCATTTTGCTTTGCTTCTTCATTGGCATTTATCCAAGCTCTCATTTTTTTTTCCATTGTGTAGAAAATGTACATATCAGACATTGTACTTAGAAGCTGAGACTCTAAAACCAAAGCAAAGAATTAATATAACTGAATAATTCTGGTAAGAATAAAAAGAAACAAATATGGTAATCAGAAAGAAGTTAAAAACCCACAATATTTTTTCCTGTAAAAGTCAAGTAAGTAAGATGAAATAGAACAGCATGTCTTAAGTTGGGGTCTCCCAGGAGCAGAACCTGTGACAAGAGTTTGAGGGCAACATCTTTATTTTTGATGGGATCTTAGTAAGCACAGTAAAGGAGAGGAAATTGAAACTAGGAAGGGGAGGGAGCCAGTGAAGAGTGTGCTAATGAACAGGTTACTGTTGTTGGCAGCTGGGACTCAATCCCCTGGGAACGTCTAGGAGATATAGAAGTAACCCCAGAATTGTCCCACCCAAGGAAGCTATCTTCCAATTCCCATCAAAATTGAGGAAGGCTGCTTCCAGGGGCATAATTCCTAGCATTTCAAACCATGCATGAGAAAAACCCTTCAGCAAAAAATCATAGGTGCTTACCGTAAGGATCCAGGAGCTTCTCCTACAAGGTGTGCCAAGGGGATACAGGTAGGGCATCTGTTACAGTCTGTGCATGTATGTGTGTGCTTTCATTGCTATTTTCTTTTTGACAATGATGACTTTACCTATAGCAAAAGTCTTAACTAACAAGTTATTTTTGTGTACTTAACTAATTAAAAGATTTATTGGATCATAAACAAATCAAATGGCTATTGGGAAAAAAGGGAGCACTAAATGGCTTATTTTGACTTAATTCTCTATGTTAATTCTAAGTTTTCTAAGAATCTTGATATTCATTTATTTAAATTTCCAGTGTAAAATGTGCTGTCCCCAAATATCAGTCTTCCCCCTCCATTAGTATCCTGCCATTTAATATCAAGAAATTTCTGTGAGGACAATGAATATGGTTAATAGTACACATATACGACTGATTCTTCCACTAATCAGAACAAATGTATGTTAATATTGCATGATGTTAATAATAGGGTCGCATTTGAGCTAAAATGCACCTAAAGCAAACTACGGACTGTTTGAATAGTAATATCTGAATATTTTTACATCAATTGTAAAAATAAAGATAGAGAATTATCCTAAGTGACAGAAACTATACAAAAAGTACTGCTTATTGTTCAACTCCATTTATATAAATTGTAAATATAAATAAATTTAAAGAGATGGAATTAGGTTGCAGATATGGAGGGCAGGGGAAGGATAGAAGGATTGAGAAATGACTGCTAAAGTGTGGGGGGCTCTCCTTTTTAGAGTAATTAAAGTGCCATACTATTAAGGTGATAAATGTACAACACTGTGACTATACCAAAAGCCATTGAATGTACAATTTTGATGGATTGTATGGTATGTGAATATACCTCAATAAAATTGTTTTAAAGAAAAAGAAATGTCTGTGGGGAAAAAAAAACAGATTTGTGAATTTAGATAGCTTATTTAGCACAAAATAAATCAAAATTCAGGTAAAATTACATCTTTTTTTCTTTTGCTTTTATCTCCTGCTGCACTGTCTCAGTGTTACACTTCCTCTGTACTTTTAAATACTATTTTATTTAACAACAATTTAAAAAAAACTCTGCTGCCTTAATTTTAAAAAAATCTGATAACATTTTAATCTTCCTTTGCTAAAATGTTCATCAGCACACATCTAAAACCATTCCACTTAAATCAAGAGTGTAACAGCCAATTTTTTCATTAGATTATTTCAATTGCAACATTTTTCCCCTAGATTTTTTCCTTTGGTAAATAAGAAATCAATAGTATTCTCATCTTTGAATTTGAAAAATGCCATGAGCTTCCATTTGGTTTTTTAAATATTTCCATCCATGACAGGAGGCCTTGATGGTGGAAGTAAATAAATAATGAACTCCTTTTCAAGTTGTCATCTTCCCAAAGATTATTTTTTCAATGAAATTTAGCAATCTGAGAAGTATGTCCCTTGTAGTTTTCCTTTTTAGAAGGAACACACCAATATAATTCAGCAAGGAATGAAGTAATAAAAAGAGCAAGTAATTCTATTGCTAATGCAGCCAGAGATAGGACTTTTGTAATTGACTGCAGGGAAATTAAAACTGCCCTCATCAATCTGAGTTTTATCAAGTGCATGAAAAAATACATTTTATTCGATTTTAAAATAGCTATATAACTATACATAGTAAAGATGATTTCTCTGCTCCAAGGAACAATTTCATTTACAAGGCACTGATCAAACGTTTTCAAGGTTGGTTAATAAGGAATCATGCCTAATACAATAATAATCTTGGTAGTGAAACATTATCACACATTTGGCAGCACAGCTAAACGGATAATTTGGCAACCCTTTCACTGAAAAACAGGTGCTTTCATAAAAGTGGGTACCTAGAGAGATTTTTATGCATATTCTAATTCTATTTTATATGCAAATGAATATATCACTAAGTTTTAAGTGTTTAAGTGGGCAATATTGTAAGTCAACAAAATCTGGCAATGGTAGAAAAGAAAAGTGGAAGTACAATGGTGTTCTTAGAGGTAGAAACCCTTTTAGGCATACGCCACTGTTTCCCTACCTAATATCTAATCTTCCCCTTCATTCTTACTCATGCTAGCGATTTCCAACTAAAATTGACATTTTTCAGCCTCCCTTGCAGGTATGGTGGCCATGTGATAATTTCTGGTCGACGAGACATAAGCCATATTGTGCTAGGGGTTTCTGGTAATGCTTTGCAATGCTGAAATAAACAATTCTCCTGCTCTTTCTTGTTCCTTGATTCTTTATACCAAGAATGTGGTCTGCAACTATAGCAGCCATCATGAAACCATGAGTATGATAATTGCACACAGGTGAGGATGGATAACCACACACCAAGAAGAATGAGAAATGGGTAATTTCACAGGGCTGCTACCTTAGACCTGGATTACTTGCCTCTCTAATTCTTTACAAAAAATTAATTTCTTTTTGAACATGCCCTTGTAGTACAATCTCTGTTATAGCCTGACAAAGACTATCCCTAACTGATCCTTACTGTAACTACCAAAAATTAGAGCAAACTCCTTGAATGTGGACAACTGTAGATTTTGGAATTCATCATGGTCTGTAAGTCATAGTTGTGGAAGAAAACTATTTTCATGAGAGAAACATGAGCTTCTGAAATGTTATTCCCCACTGATTTTTGTATATGGAGGAAGAGAATAGCATAGAATCCATTAGTCAATGAATAAAAGAGGATGTTCATGTAAAGTGATAATGTCTCCCAACAGAGACTTTATCCCTAAGGTGTATCTACTACCGAGTCAAAGAAAGGACGAAACACCCTGATAAAGCAGCTTAACTGGTCATAATTGATATCTCTTCCATCCTTTATCGTAAGATGCTGCTTCAGTTACTTTTTTTCCATACACATTTGACAACCATCTGGATCTCAGAAGTTCGGAGTCTAATGGAAATGCTTCTCAAAAGTCCTGGGAATATTGGTCATAGGTAATGATAGCAAAAGTGCAAGTAGCTAGATGTTCTAAATCAATAAATCTGTTATGATCACTGTTTCTTAGTCAAATTGAAATAAGCAGCTCTAACTGTATTTGCAACAATTTCTAAGTATTATTTAAAACTGCCCTTTTTATTTTTACCAGTCTACAAAATTGATGTCTACAAACTATTTTACAATTACAATTTATAAACAAAATACTAATCATTAACAGGTCGGTACACCTCTTTGGAACTTTTAGACCAACTTTACCCAAATTCTGAGACCTAAATACATATAATCAATCAAATGATCAAATTATTAGTTGACTTGAAATAACAAATATAAACAAAATAATGAACGTCTAAGGAAATATATGTCATTCAATCTGTGGAATCTTAGCTTTGATTATTCAAAAAGAAGAAACTACAGTTTAAACAAAAGCTTCAGCCAATTCCACAGGGAGCTCTGGAATTAGGCTCTTTGAAGGTTTCTTAGGTTAAAGAGTAGTACTTTATTCCTACCTCTACTAGCAACTGGATGTGGGCTGCTCCCATATAGGGGGACTATCCTTGAGTAAATTAATTCCCTTCAATCAGAGCAGTTCAAAGAGAGGGAAGGAGCAGTAATTCATCAGTAGTAAAAATCCCAGTAGCTGGAGAAATGAGTGCCTTGATCTGAAAGGGGATCTGGGCAGAGCACCACAGAATTCATTAAAGTAACCAAATGGGCCCTGGGAGAGAATCTGTTCTATCCACCTTTGCATAGCCTCCTTTCCTGCTGAGAAAGCTGTGGGTGACTAAGAAAAAAGGGTAATTTAACATCTCTAAGAAAGATTGTCTTGTCCACCTGATTACTGAGAACCTTTGAGAAGCACTTATACAGGACATGGATCTCAAAACACTCTATGCCCATACTATATATCCCTCACCCAAATATCCTTTTTGTCAATTTCCCAATATTATTCTCTCACATCCTTGACCATTTGAGCAACCAATTAGCCCATGAATCATTGTATCTCCAGTCCTCTTCCTGTTTAAAGTAGATGGCCCATTTAAATGTAAAGTGCTACTCATTTAAATGACTTCTTTCACTACTTTCAGACTGAGTCTGCTGGCAGATGGTGCAAATGTGCCTAAAGACTACTCTTTATTTTGTTCCATAGATATGAATTGAGGGTGGAGTTGGAAAGCAGTAGAAAACAATACCTGAGAGTGTGTCACCTCCTTTTACTTCTCTACCTTCTCTCAGACCCAATCCCATATACTTCATTTCCATTTTTCTCTGAAATACTGTTGTGCTTGTTGAATTGTATGGTCCTATCAGTCAGATAACATCTGGTACTTAGCAAATGAGGACCTGCCTTTTAACCAGTTGGGCAGGATAAGAAAGAAAAGAGGTTGTGATTTACTTCAAACTTGACGCAGATAATGGTAATGATAATTCCTGAAGGATATGAGGGGGAAAGGAGAGTCTGATTACATGAGATGGCAAACATAGGAAAGAGGCTACTTTGAATGCTGTTCTTATGAATTTTTGGCAGAAGACCAGTTCTCTCTGAGAAGTCCATGGCTCATGAAAGACATGTAGGAAACAGATAGGAAGGGAGGAGCAGCTATGTAAGGGATCACAGTCAACTCTCCCATGTTTAACCCCAGTGCTGGGTGTCCTATACACTACATCACACCATCTCATCTAATGCACACAACAAATCAGTTTACATATAGTTGCCCAGCAGTCACCTATAAATAATGGCAGTGATAATGAGACACAGACCTATTAACTCTGGAAGCTCACAGTGCTCCTTCCAGGTGGCTATCCCATCCAATTTTCCTGACTTCATAGCTTTGCCTGGGAATGAACTGCACTTCAGTCATAAAAGGCATTCTGTAAGAATCTTATCATGCTCTCATGTTATCATGCAATTATGTAAGCAATCCTGGAGAGTCTTGATTCTATGAGAGGCCTAGAGAGCTCATTAAAGGACACATATCCTGAGTTGGAGAAAATTAACTTTTATCCCTTGTTTCCTATCACTGTGGGAATTGTCAAGCCTTTTCATGAAAAACATCAGGGTGCAAGCCAGAAAATATGTTCACTGAGATTAGTAATATATCCAGAGGTACTTCCTCACCTTCACAGCCTTCAAATATATCAATGCATGTCAAAAATATAGTTCTGATTAAGTTTGAGAGCAACATAGAGCAAATCTTCCATGCTGTGAAAACATTTGTGTATTGAAAATATTTTCTTTCAATTTATCTGTGAACACTGTTCTATTTTCAATGCTATAACTTCAACCCGTAAGATAAGGCACTGCCATTTGAAACTTTGAATTAAGTTTCTGCAAAACCAAAAAAGAAGTCATAAAAAAAACAACTCAGATTGATAGAGTTTTACTGGAAGAGTAATTAATCCCCTTTTTAGTTAATATTTGGATCTATATATAGCAAATAGTAAGTATAATTTAAATGGTTTATTTTATCATTGTGTAGGAACATGTATAAATTAGAAGTTATCAATCAAGACATCTTCAGAAATCTGTAACACAGGAATAAGAACATGATTTTGAAGAAGTATCAATGTCTAGTGGGTAAGAAGCACTCAGCTTTTATTTACATGGCCAACATGATGGCTCTGGAAGAGATATGTTCTCTTCTGTGGTATCAACCAGCACTTCTTCCAGGAATACACTTTCTTGCACTTTCACAAAGTCTGATGTGAGTTCCATGCTATATTGGAAATACAGATCTTCCAATAATGTACTTTCTTCCTTCTCAAAGGTAAACATTTTAACTTCAAATCTCTTTACATGGGAAGGAAACTTTTTGAAACTTAATGAAAATGGAATACTATATTGTTGACTGTGATGCATGACTAGTCCACAGGAATATTTAAAAAGTCACCCCACCCTAGGATGACAGAGTGAAATTCTACTACCTCAACCCATAACAAGGAATATTCATATTTGTGGGTATAGCAGCCTTTTAAAAGACCAGACCCACCTTCTGTATATGTGAAGTTTCCAATTGGAGTGATTTGGAGAACAAGGAACAATGGAATCAAATATCTTCCCTTTGGAGACAATTTACATTAGAAATTTCAAACTGGTGGAGTAAGTCCAGCTCAAATCGATATTTATCATGGACATAGTGGTATTTTATGTTGATTTGAATTTGAATGCCTTTAAGCTGGGCAGGCCCTTGCCACTTTGACACAATACTTACGATTCCATATATCTTACACCCTGATCCAAACATTGGTATTACCTTTTATTAAGTTTTGCAATAATAGCTCACTCAATGAAGAAGGTATTTTATTCAACACTTCTCTTCTGATTTTAATTTTCCAAGTTCATCTTTTTTTCTGTTGTTTATTTCAAGATTTTATTTATCTATTTCAAAATGACTTTTTATTGCTATTGTCCTGGTCTCAGGCCCTTTATGACATTTTTGCAGTGATGTGTCACTAGATACCCATTAAATTCTTAGCAATATTCCTGTTTAATCTCAGAAAATCTGGTGCCATTTTAGGAAAATTACAATATCTCATGCCACTTAAGACAGGTCAATGTATGAATGTCAGGGAGTAATGTGACTGGGGACAGAAGCTCCCATTTATTCAGTCTATCGTCTATGTGGAACTCATCCATACATCTGTGACATTGGATAGTTTCTTAGTTTGCTAAAGGTTGCCAATGCAAAATTACCAGAATTGTGTTGGCTTTTATAATGGGGATTTATTAGGAGTAAAAGCTTAAGGTTCTAAGGCCATGTAATGTCCAAATCAAGGCACCATCAAAGATGCTTTTTCACCAAAGGTCATCTGCTAGCAGATCCTGGAGCCCTGCCTCATGGCAAAGCAAGATGTCAGGTCTGCCAAGCTCTCTCTGCTTTCTCCTTGAGGTCATCTGTGGGCCATCAGGCATCTCTCCCTGAGCCTCTCTCCTTGAGCTTCTCAGGGCTTCTCTGTCTTCTGCAGCTGTAAGCAAAACTGGAGTCCTCTCTTTCACATGACAGAGTAAAGATCGTCATGGCTCTCTTTTTTTCTGTGAGTTTTCAATTTATATAACACCCGGCAAGAGGGCAAAGCCCAACCTGGGTCATGCCTCACTGGCATAGTCTAATCAAAAGCCCTAAAGTTACCTAATTGAAAGTAATCTAATCAAAAGTCCCTTAACCAAATCTAATCAAAAAGCCCCATCTATACTGTATTTGGAGGCACAGTTCTGGGTAAGCTTAAGAACATAATTTTCTGGGGTCCAAAAAAGACAGATCAGGACAGATAGCTCTCCTTATTAGAGAGGATGTAGCTTACTTAAGGGCCTTTTGTTCACAAAATTATTATGTCCCCGAATGCTCTGAGTTATGCTGTTTTTTTAATTTGTTAGTAGCATGTTAAATGATACTCCTTTTCTATTAATTTGTTTTTTAAAAATCCAGCCAATAAGTAACCTTTCCTTTGACATATTTGCTGAACCGATAATGATGGTATCATACTTGAGAAACTTTTTCTGATTTGAAAAGTACTTTCATATCTGAATTGTCATAACTTTTCACCTCTGATTCTTTTTGATAATTCAAATGCATAAAATAATCATATGATTAGGAACTCCTGTCTAAGGTTTATGCCAGCTTTTCAGAGCCTAACAAGAATAATACATAGACTTTACATTTGCAAACTCTTGAAACTTGAGAATAACACATTTCAAACCAGAGAGACTATTATCAAATTATAAGCACTACAATTTTAGTGTAATAAAGAAAAGAAAGTATGATACTGATATATAGTAACAAAAGGGATAAAGAAGGTGGGATTTATATTTGGCATAATTAAGGAGAAATGTGAATTTGACAGCCTTGCTTTTTTACTGTAACCCTACCAGGTTCTCGAATTATATTTGTGACTGCTATACTTAATTCTGGCCCAATATCCTGCTTCCACTAATATACACTCCCTAGCCTGTATCATACTATCAATTTCTAATAGCTACCTTTAATATTTAAATCCCCAGTTTCTCATTTGGTTTTTAATGCTCAGTGATTTGTATAATGATATGACACAAGATTACAATATTAGAGATATTTTAAATATTCATTTTATCAACACTTTTACAGAGCTACCCCAATGTGCCAAGCATTGTACTCTACCTCATGTCTAGAGTTATAGACCTGACACCTTTAAGGAACTTCCAATTAAGAATAGGAGTTTGCACTCCAGAAACAACTAATTAGAACATAGTTTATGTAATTAAATATATATATACATACATTATATATATATGTGTGTGTGTGTCCATGAGAGAGAGAGAGGGTATATATTGTGTGTTTGAATTTCCTTGTCAAAATTTCTGGTAGACTTTACTAGGTGAAGGAAACAAATACTATCCCTTGTACTAGGTAGTAACCTATCAAGCTATCATCAGACAATTAGTCAGTTTACTAGATGTTCTGTAAACTAAAACCTAAGTAAGTAAGAAAACTTGATAAGTAAGAAAAAAAGGAATTTGAAGGTATGGAAAGATGAAAATTTCTCTGACAGAATGAGAAAGCGCACCAACAATAGCTCTAAATTAACAAAGAAAGTTAATCAACCCCAGTCACGGGATTGTCAGAAGAGCACCACTTATTGCTTTTCTTTGTGAAATAAAGCAAAAATGTAGCAATCTAGAGAAATACAATTCACTTGAATAATCTATTAACACTGATTTAAAGTAAATAATTGTCCTTAAAGACAATTTCAAACAGATTATGAATTTGAAAAAAATCCATGCCAGTTATTTTTCCAAATTTTGTTGAAAATAGTTAGGCTATTGAGGAGAAAATTCCTATCTATACAAGGAAAATTTATTGACAGCCCTGCAAAAATTTAGCAGGTCATGTGTTCTTTTGTTTTTGTTTTGTTTCTTTTCTAGATATCTCAACTTTGGTACTCTTCCTTGGGTTGTACATACAGAAATCATTTGTCTTGACCAAAATCATGCCAGAGACCATTCTTCATAACTCAAGGTGGTCATATTAATGGCATTATCCTATGGGCACCAGACCTCCCCTGCAGAAATTGATTAAAGTCCAGACAAACAGGAACGTTTTGTTTCCTAGCTGCTAAAACAAATGACTTGGGAAGCGGACTTGGCCCAGTGGATAGGGCATCCGTCTACCACATGGGAGGTCCACGGTTCAAACCCCAGGCTTCCTTGACCTGTGTGGAGCTGGCCCATGTGCAGTGCTGATGAGCACAAGGAGTGCCCTGCCATGCAGGGGTGTCACCCACGTAGGGGAGCCCCACATGCAAGGAGTGCGCCCTGTAAGGAGAGCCGCCCAGCACAGAAAAAGTGCAGCCTGCCAGGAATGGCACCTCACACATGGAGAGCTGACGCAGCAAGATGACGCTAACAAAAAGAAACACAGATTCCCATGCTGCTGACAACAACAGAAGCAGACAAAAAGAAGAACACGCAGGAAATAGACACAGAGAACAGAAAACTGGGGCAGAGGAGGGGGAAGGGGAGAGAAATAAATAAAATAAATCTTTAAGAAAAATTAAAAATTAAAAAATTAAAACAAATGACTTAACAACAGGAAATTATGGGCTTAAGGTTTCAGAGGCTAGAGGTTTGCTTCCACCCAGGCTCAATGTGTCTTAGCTGGCAATCTTTAGGGTTCCTTACCTCTTCTGTTACATAGCCATGCATGTGGCAGCATTTTCTCCTTTCCTCCCTGGTTCTGTGGACTTCCAGCTTCTGGCTGCTCCTGGAGGTTACTCTCTCTGTGACCTTCTCTATAAGGCATCCAGTAATGGGACTAAGACCCACCCTAATTCCGTTGGGCCATATCTTAATTGAAGTAATCTCATCAAAAGGTCTTTATTTGCAATGGGTTCACATCCACAAGAATGGATTAAGATTAAAAACATATTTTACTGGGATACATAAACACAAGCCACTACAAGGAGATAAGACGCATGTAATTTACAGCCCTTCTTCTATTCTTGGAAAGAAACCAGAGAAAGAAAAAGCAAAACAAAACCTGATTTCACTAACACAGTAGTAGATTTTTAATCTATTATTTTTTCATAAAGAAAATTCCTGTGATTTATTTTATAAACATTTTAAATGCATGGTACATTAGTCAAAGGGGTGCTGATGCAAAGTACCAGAAATCTGTCAGCTTTTATAAAGGGTATTTATTTGGAGGGAACAGAGGTTGTGCTACAGAGTAATCACCTCTTTCCCACTCCAGAAGGTCCCAGGATGGCTTCCCTGAGCTGTCTAATGAGAATACAAGCAGACAGGGAAGAATACACTGCAAATGGACACAGAGAACAGACAATGCGGGAGAATGGGATGGGGGAGAAATAAATAAAATGAATCTTTAAAACAAAAATAAATAAATAAATAAATAAATAAAGGGTATTTATTTGGAGTAAAATCTTATAATTGCAAGGTGCTAACGAGTCCAACTCAAGTTACCATAAGAGGTATTGTCTCACCAAAGTCTACTGCCACATGTTGAAACAAGATGGTTGCCAAACTCTGTGAGGTTTCATCCTTCCTCTTCATCTTAAAGCTGAATAGACCCAGCTTCTTCCAATCTCAGCTGTAGGCTGGAGGGTTCGTTTCTTTCCAGGCTTTCTCAGCTGCTCAGGACTCCGGTCTCATCAGCTGCAAATTATCAGGCAAATGGCTCAGCTCCCCTGCAACTTCAGCTGTTTCAGCCTTCTCCTATGTGTCACATGACAGGACAGAAATGACCGAGTTCTCTCCTTTTCTGTGTCAATGGAGCTCTCTTTCTTCCTGTGTCTTCTTCTGTGTATCTTCTTGAGTGAGTGTCCATTTATACAGCCCCTCAAGGGGGGGGAGACTCAACCCTGAATGATATCCTGCTGACATAGTTGAATCAGAGCTCTAATCAAGTAAACAAAACCTTTGAATTTAATGCAATCAAAGGGTATCATGTCCAGAGAAACAGACCGGTTTACAAACATAACAACTTTTTGAGAATTCATAAATAATATCAAACTGCTACACATGGCATGGTGATTTGAAATTATATGTATCCCAGAAAATCATGTTCTTAAAACTAATCCATTCCTATTGGTGTAAACCTATTGTAAGTAGGGCCTTTTGATGAGGTTACTTCAGTTACAGCATGAACCAGCGTTGGGCTTAATCTGCTTACTGTAGTCCTTTGTAAACAGGATTAATACAGAGAAAACCATGGAGTCAAGCAGCTGAAAGCAATTAAACCTGGAAAAGCAGGGAGAGACTAACAGACACCACCATGTGCCTTGGCACAGAACAGAGGAATCCAGGATCTCGAGCAGTCAGTCTTCAGGAAGTCAGGAAGAAAGTGTCACCTGATGATGCCTTGATTTGGACATATTTCTCAGCCTCGAAACTGTAAGATTATAAGTTTTAAAATTCCCATTGTTAAAGCCAAGGCATGGAGAAGATTAACAAAATAAAACACATGGATTTGAAACAATTAGCCAAAAATAAGTGAAACATCTTATCCCTAAGGTATGTATCCAAAGATCAGAGGTGTTGCTGAAACAACCAGCCCAAACAGAATAGCCCTGAGATTATTTAAAAGAAGTTATTTTATTAATCTCTTTTTAGCTTAATGAATTTCAGTCCCATTACTTTCTAGTCCATGAATTTCCATAGTGTTTTGCATAGAACATTAGTTTTTTGAGTGATTTTTAAATGCATTGTACAAATAAAAATAGTTTTAGGGGAAAATACATGTGAGAAACTTTGGGTTAAACATTGTTAAGTGAGCGACATTACTGTGGGACCTCCTGAAGTCTCTAAAGTACTATGTGTATTTTGTCCTCCTCTGAGAAAGGAATATCATTATCAATGTATTTCAAACATATTTGACTACAGGACACTTTTCTCGGGATAATTGCTCCTAAATGTATGCATGGGTACAACTACTTATAATTAATGATCAGAAACTACTTTCTATATTCCTACACTTCAAGTGTTATAAGTCATATCATTCTTAAAAGACTATTACTTTTTAAATAAAAGTCTTGAAATTAAACAGGATGTTACAAATCACCTATAAATTAAATTTAATGCAGTACCAAAATGTAGAAAGAACATCTCTACCAGTCTTGAAGAAGGTATTTCATTCTTCCCATACTCTTTCTTCCTCAAAAACAAAAATAGAGGATCTACACCAGCCACAGAACTGAGAACCACTGAATATGCTTCATGTATACCTCCTTTTGTGCTATTTTTATCCACTTCATCTCATGATACACAATTACAACACACAACTTGGATGGCAGCAGGTGGGGGAAGGGAAAAGAATAACAGTGTGTTCTGGAAGCTTATAGTCCTTACAAGAAAGGTATCTTGGGTTCAGGCAGAATAAGGAGTCCTGTATGCTGTACATGGCAGTTTTTCCTAAGCTACCCATGAGGGGGTAGAGTGTAGAGAATATAACAGTAGAATCAAGTGTCCTAATGTGAGGGTATAACTCAGATTACATGGTTGTGATGTTTTAAAGCTGTATGTGCCCCAGAAACATATGTTCTTAAAGTTAATCTATTCCTGTGGGTATGAACCCATTTTAAGTGGGATCTTTTGGTGGTTAGGATCTTAATTTAAGATGTGAGTCACTTCATAAGAGATCTTAATCCTCTTACTGGAGTCCTTTATAAGAGAATGAAATTCAGACAGAGAGAAAGCCATGGAGCAAGAAGGTAGAAGCAATGAAAAACAGAAGAGAAGGGAGAGGCCAGGAGATACCTCTATGTGACTTGATATCTGACAGAGAAATTCAGGATTGCGGGCAGTCAGTCTTTGGGGACAAAGTGTCACCTGATTATGCCTTGATTCAGGCATTTTTCTCAGCCTTGATGCTATAAGCTTGAACGATAAATCCCCATAGCTAAAGCCAAACCATTTTATGGTTTCTGCTTTTGAGCAGCTTTAGCAAGCTAGAACAATGGTGGTTACCTGGAAGCGAACCAAGAAACCAAACAAGCATGGTGCATTTTCCTGTAATATCAATCTTATTTCATCTGAGTTGAAAACCTTTTTCACATTAAGACAATCATGAATTTGTTATGGTACAAAATGAGACATTCACACTTAAAATATTAAACATGTGATGGAAAAATATGTATTCAACTTACTCTCCATCATAAACAACTCTAAAACTAGATAAAATATATAAAGCAACTGTTTTCAGGCATTGACTAGCAAGCAGAACAAGAAAATTATCCTTTAGAGAAAGGAAACATGTGAGGTAAACTCTATTATCACATTGTCTTTCTGCTTGGTTGCACTATCCAAAATATGGCATAGAGAAGGGGAATCTAAATAGAGAGCAGAAGTCTCACTGGGTGGACAAAACAAATAATGGAGATTAAGAATTACTGAGGCAAGCTGGAATTTGTAAAGAAAAATACCAGTGAAGACAGAACGGCACAGAGAAGAAGCTCCAGAGATCTGCATCAGGAAGTCATTGAATTTTTAGCCAATATAAATCTACATTTGTAAAGGCAATGCTGGCAAAAATAATCTACAGAGATCATAAACTGAGCAGAGTTTCTGGAGGTTACACAGTTCAGAGAGATGGTAGGGTTCCAACTAGCCAAGGAATTGAGTTTCCCCAAATGATATAGCAGTAGTAAGTCTAATCTAGATCCACCCAAAATACCCTAAAAAATACATATCAACAGTATAAATTTGATCCAGTATATCATCAAAACCTACAAGACATGAAAGAAGCAAGCAAATATTTCCATGGTAGGGGGGCATGGGGACAGTAATTAAAACATAATCAGAGGCACTACTAATGTTGAAATTAACAAACAAGAACTTTCAAAGAAAGTGAAGTAAAGATATTTTCAAATAACTAAACCTGAGTCAATGGGTTTCTAGCATACCTATACCTCAGGAAATGTATTATGAAATTCTTCAGGCCTAAGAAAGTGATAAGAGAGGGAAACTTAGATTTCACTAAAGAACAAAGTGCCAAGAATTGAAAAATATACAGTATATTTGAAATACATTTTTCTTCCAAAAATACAATTTTTAAAGCAGGTATAGTCAAATTACAGACCATGGACTAAATCTGGCCCACAGACTACTTCTTTTATATATTGTCTAGGGATGCTTTCCTGCTGCAAGAGCAGAATTGGATAGTTGTGAGAGAGATCATATGACCTGCAAAGCCTAAAATATTTACTAACTGCCCCATTACAGAATATGTTTATCAACCCCTACTCAAAACAAAAATAATAACAATGTGTTTGGTGTTAAAACATATGTGAAAAAATTAAAAAATAATAAAATAAAATAAATAAAAATTTAAAACATGTGAAGTTAAATTTATGACAATAGCAAAAAAGTTTTCAGGAAATAAATGGTCACATGCTATTCTAAATTTCTCACACCTGAAGTGTGATAATATTAATTCAACCTGAACTTTGGTAAGTAAAAAATGTGTATTGGTATCCCTAGAGCAGCCATAAAATAAGAATAAAGACAACAAGGAAATGTATTTAAATATTATATGTAGGAAAAAAATAGGGAAAACTGAAAATCTTCTCAATAATCTAGAATAAGGAAGGAAAAGAGAAAAAGGAGGAACAGTAAATATGACAAACAGAAAACAACTAAAAAAATCATAAACTTAAAACCAATAATACAAATAATTTCATTAAATTTAAATGGCTTTAACATTCAAATTAAAGGGAAGAGATTATGAGATTGGATAAAAATTGAGTCTAAACCAAAGACTGTTTCTTTTAAGATACACTTTAGTCATAGAGACATAAAATGTAAAAAATAAAATGAAGAAAAGAATATATCATATAAATATACATAAGAAGACTGTTTAATCAGACATATTCTATATATATATATATACTACAGATGTTTAAAAAATAATGAGAGTATCATTTAAAATATTTATACCATGGTGATGCACAACTCTGCTTCCAATTGAGAAGGGGCTTAGATTCCATGGGGCAGATGGATGGAACTGTCTTGCTTGCAATTGAAGACACTCTCTGCTTCTTGGGTTGGGCATTGATCATCTCATTCACTTGTTAGTTGTCCTGAGTGAGTCTAGTGAACTGGAGAGTTGGTATTAGCATATTTAACAGGCATAGTGCTATTCATGAATTCAAATAAATGGGATAGAAGAATCATGTGTAAGGAAATTATAAATGAGTCTAAAATGATACATTGGGGGATATGAGTTATCATATATTCCAAGGTAAGGACACTGATGGGGCACAGATTTCCTGGGGTTTCCTGCTCTGCTTACAGTGTCTGGATGTCTCTGGTGCCCCCAGGAGCACCATTATTAGAGAAATTGTTTACTATGGCAGACAGTGAGATCCTCCTGAGATGTGCATAAGCTCTGGAATGAACTCTTGACTGACTTTCTTTGAAATCTCTTAGCCATAGAAACTAATTAGCATTTAATATTTCCCCCTTCTGGTCTAGGGCTTTTTCCAAATGCGTCATTAGTTGGCACTTAGTAGTAATACCTCAGTGCCAGGGAGGCTCATCCCTGGCAGTCATATTCCAAGATGTGGAGAAGGCATATATGTTGAGTTTGGCTTAGAGAGAGGCCACATTTGAGCAATAAGGAGGCTTTCAGGAGGTAACTCTTAGGCAATACATATTACCAGTCCAAGTTTCTACTTCACAAGAACAAGGTTCATAAGTACAAACATCAATACCAAGGGCCTGGTGCATTGGTCTACCCTCCTTTGCTAGGCAGTGCCCATGTTCTCCACAGATTCTCATCACTCTGTGAGAATGTAGCAGGACTCATCAGTGTGGGAATTCAACCTTCTATGGGTTATTATGTGGGTCTCCACTAACCAAGAAAACACCCCAATACCACATGAACACAGTCACACTCCAGAGAGGCATGCCCCAGGTACACATACACACACATATTCCCCCCACCACAGACACTCCAGACCAGTGACTCTCCCCTACCACAGCTATAACTCTTCTGTAATCCTCAAGATAGAGGAACAAACAAACATAAGGGAATGCAATTATGGACTAAAGTAGTCTTATTATTTTTGTAGTAATAAAATAACTTGTAATATTGATATAAAGACAGTGGTCACCAGAGGTTCTGAGGGGAGGGAGAGGGAACAAAAGATATAACATGGGGCATTCTTGAGGCATTGGAATCACTTTGCATGATATTATAATTACAGACACAAGCCATTATACATTTTGTCAAAACCTATCAAATTGTGTGGTGCAAAGTGTAAAACATAATGTAAACTACAGAACATGGTTAGTAGCAATGTTTCAATATGTGTTCATCAATTGTAACAAATGTAGTACACTAATGAAAGATGTTAAAGGGGGAACGTGGGGGAAGGGAGGAGGGTGAGGTTTATGGGAATTCCCTATATTTTCAATGTAACATTTATGCAATCTAAAGCACCTTTAAAAATAAAAGATAAAAACTATTTTTTAAAAATCTCTATGCCAAATTTAACCAATTATCAGAAATGAGCATTCATTGACTCAAATTAAGTTTATAAAAGAAGAAATAGAAATTGCCAGTAGTCATATATTAGTTAAAGAAATTGAATCTGTAAGTAAAAATCTTCCCATAAACACTTTTAAAGCCCAGGAACTCCCCTGGTGAATTCTATCAACCATTTAGAAGAGAAATAATATCAATCCTAAACAAATACTTGCAGAAAGTTGAGAAAAAAAGTATTTCCCAACTCATTTTATGAAGCCAGAATAATCCTGATAGCAAAACCTGAAATGAACTTTACAAGAAAATAAAATGAATACCAATATTCCCTATAACCTTAACAAAATATTAGAAGTACACTCCAGCAATATATAATGACAAAATAGGATTTATCCTAAGGATATAGAGTTGGTTTAACATTTGAAAATTACTTTTTATACTTACTTCATTGCTTTACTTTCCCTCATTTTTCTATCTTCTATTTTCTGATATTTTTTTTTCATTCCATCTCTTTTTATTTGGCTTCCAATTTTTATTTTTCTTTCTCTTTCCTTTTTTATTTTTTCTTTTCCTCTCTTTTCATATTTCAGGCCTTTTAATTCATTCTACTTTTCCCCTAATTTTTTCTTGTCTCTTTTTTCTATTCCACCTTTTTTATTCTTATTCCTTTGTATATTTTACTCATATTACTTATTTTCATAGTTCTTGTATGATTCCTCTTATACCTTTATTATCATTAATACTATTATCCTTTTTTATTCTTATCTTTCTCCTTTTCTCTGGTACTAATTTTTTTTTTCAAAGGAACACAGACAACTGCAAGGATATAGACTAAGCCAAGTTTCAAAAAGGAACCTTACCACACACACAAAAATAATAATAATAAAACCTTACAGTAGAAAGAGATGCTAGCCAACTGAAAAAGCCCGTCAAGATAAACAGATGCCTAGACACCAACAAAAAATTACAAGCAGTATTAAGAAACAGGAAGACATGGTCCAGTCTAATGAATAAACTAAAAAGCAGGAGCAAATGCAGAACATGGAACAACTGAACAGAGAGGTCCAAACAAAAATCATGACTCAACTTTATGAAGTGAGAAATAGATAAAGGATATTAAGAAGACATTGAGAGAACATTCTGAAGAAATTGTAAACATATATTAAAAGATAGCATATCTGATGGCAATGATTGGCACAAAGCAAGAAACCAAAAATACACTGGAAGTACATAACAGCAGATTTGAAAAGGCAGAGGAAAGAATTAGTGATACAGAAGACAGTACAGGTAAAATCAGACATATAGGTAAAAAGACAGGAAAAAATCCAGCAGAGACATAGGGATTTGAAAGACAACAGTAAACATGCAAGCACACACATTATAGGCATCCCAGAAGGAGAAGAGAAGGAAAAGGGGCAGAAGGAGTGTTGAAGGAAACGTGGCTGAAAATTTCCCAACTCTTTTCAGGGAAATTGATGTACATGTCCAGGAAGTGCAGCACATGCCAAAGAGTATAAAGCCTAACAGGTCTACCCCAAGACATATAGTTATCAAATTGTCCAATGCTCAAGAAGGCAAATACTGAAAGCACCAAGAGTAAAGGGATCCATGGCATGCAAAGAAATCTTGATAAAATTAAGTGCTGATTTCATATCTGAAACCATGGAGGCAAAAAGGCAGTGGTATGACATAGTTAAGGTGCAAAAAGAAAAAACTTCCAGTCAAGAATTCTGTGTCCAGCAAAGCTGGCCTTCAAAATTGAGGGAACATTCTAATTATTCACAGATAAAAAGATATTAAGAAAATTTGTCAGCAAGAAACCTGCCCTTCAAGAAATACTAAAGGGAGTTCTGCATGTTTAAGGGGAAAAATCAGGAGAAAGAGGGTTGGAGGAAACTGTAGGAAAAAAAGATTATTGGTAAAACACACTAAAAAGATTTTAAAATGAGAAATAAAAATAAGATATGACATATGTGGCAGTTTGAGATTATATTTGAATTCCAAAAAAGAGAGATTATGTTTGTAAGCAGCTCTGTTCCTCTGAGTGTGATATACTTTGGTTGTATTATATTCATCTGAGATGTCTTTGATTACATTGTGTTAAGGTTAGGGCTTTAATTTGACCACAGAAGTAGGGTATAACTCAAGTTAAGTCCCCACCCCTTTGATGGGTGTAGCAGTTTGATATGGTTATGAATTCCAAAAATAGATATTAGATTATGTTTTTAATCTGGACTGTACTTGGGCATGATTAAGTTATGATTTTGGCTTTGATTGGGCCATGTCGCTAGAGTGTTGGGTCCCCAGCCCTTGGTGGGTGGGAACTCACAGATAAAAGGCATGGCAAAGGACAGAGTTGAGGGTACTTAATGTTGGAGTTTTGATGTTGGAGTTTGATGCTGAAGTCATAAGCTGGAGCCCCATGAAATAAGCTCACAGAGGTAAGAAAAGAAAGCCCCAGGAAGAGAGGAACCCTGAACCCAGGAAAAAGCAAGCCCTGGGAAGAGAAGAACCCTGAACCCAGAGAGAAGCAAGACCCTGGAAGGGAGGAACCCAGGAGATCTGAAACTTCACAGATGTCAGCAGCCATCTTGCTCCAACACATGAAAATAGACTTTGATGAGGGAAGTAACTTATGCTTCATGGCCTGGTATCTGTAGGCTTCTACCCCAAATAAATACCCTTTATAAAAACCAACCAGTTTCTGGTATTTTGTTTCAGTACCCCTTTGACTGACTAATACAGAATTTGGTACTGAGGAGTGTGGAAGTGCTTTCACAATTACTGAAATGCTGGAATGGTTTTATAAATGGTTAAGGGGTATTTTTTGGAAATAATTGTGAAATGCTTGCTGGAAAAGGCCTAGATTGCTTTGAAGAGACTGTTGATAGAATATGGATGCAAAGGGGGCTTTTTATTATGCCTTAGAAGTTAATGATGAAACTATTATTGGAAACTGGAGGAAGGGCAATCTGTGTTTTAAAGTTGCAGAGAATTTAGCAAGATTATCTCCTGGTGTTGTCTGGAAGGCAGAATTTGAAAATGGCAAGCCAGGGTGTTTAGCTGAAGAACTTTCCAAAGTAAACCCAGAGAATGCAGCTTGGCTTCTGCTTGCAGCTTATAGCAAAATGCTAGATAAGAGAGATAAGCTAAGGACTGAAGTCTTAGGCAAAAAGAAAACAGAAACTGATTCTGGAAATTCCAAGTCTTTGAAAATCAAGCTCCCAGATGAAAGTGCCCCACTTGAGGACTTCACTAAATGTGGAACTTGTAAATCAGGATTGAAGATGCAGTTATGTTGGAAAGACTTGTGGAAAGTCTTAACTGTCTGGTGGCTTGGACCCCTGCTTCCTGCATGCTAAACCAACAGAGTTTTTGAGAGAGCTGTATGAACAAAACCACTGTCAGCCTGGAATAAAAGGGATATGGAAAGGAGAAATTGAAGGAGAAACAACTTCAAGAGGAAAACCATGGAAGCTGAGATCCAGAATTAGGACACCACCTTGGGTCAAGAGAGGGACTCTATGTTGCTGGGGGGGGGGGGAGAGGTGGGGTGGGGGTGGTGGGGTGAATGGGACCTCATATATATATATATTTTTAATGTAATATTATTACAAAGTCAATAAAAAAATATAAAAAATAAAAAGAGAGGGACTCTATCCATGTGTACAGAAAGGATGAGTTTGCACCAGCAGTTGAAGAGGGTGGATGTTCCCACTTGATGTCCTGGGAGAGTTTTGCAGCCCCAGGGTACAAAGAGGGTAAGGCACATTCCCCAAGGATTATGGCTGTTAAGGTAAGCACCCCACAGGTCTGAGAGGGGTGGACCTGTCCTCCATGGATTAGGGAAGGCCAGGTGGTCAACTCATTGCTCTGAGAGGGTTGAGCCTGTTTTCCAATGGTTAGGGAAGGCCAGGTGGTCAACTCGTTGCTCTGAGTGGGTTGAGTATATTTGCCAAAGTTTAGGGGATTGTTGTCTTCATGTCACTGTACTAGTGGGCTTGAAACTCCAAGCCAAAGATTGGGTAAAGTGTGGCACTTACCCCAATGTGCTTGGAGGATGAAGTCTGGAGCTTGATTGACACCCAGATGTTTGATGATGGTGGAACCAAGAAAATGGCTGTCAGGCAGACATGTGGAAAGGGTGGGTTCCCATAAGGCACCAAGGAGTGGAAACCATCATCTAAAAATGACTCTCAGACTGAAATCTAATGGAGGATGCCCTGCAAGTTTACTGAACAGTAGTTCAGTAACACATGTTTCCCTCCCAATTTCTCCTTATTGTAATGAAAATGCTTATCCTATGTCTGTCCTTTTGTGTATTGGAAACAGATAAATTGTTTTGTAAGTTTCAGAGGTCTATTGCAGACAGGACTTTGCCCCAATACAAACTATTTCTTTATATTGATTGTGATATAATTTAGTACTTACATTGTTGCTGATTTAAGGTTTTTTTTAATATTGCAATATCTTTTTGGAATTCAGAGGGTGGAGTGTAGCAGTTTGATATGATTATGAATTCCAAAAATAGATATTGGATTATGTTTGAAATCTGTTCTGTACTTGGGCATGATTAAGTTATGATTAGTGCTTTGATTGGGCCACGCCATTAGGGCATTGAGTCCCCACCCCTTGGTGGTGGGGCAAAGGACATGGCAAAGAACAGAGTTGAGGGCTTTTGATGTTGGAGTTTGATGCTGAAGACTTAAGCTGAAGCCCCAAGAAGTAAACTCACAGAGGAAACAGAAGCAAGCCCCAGGAAGAGAAAAACACTAAGCACAGGAAAAAGCAAGCCCTGGGAAGAGAGGAACCCTGAAACCCAGAGAGAAGCAAGACCCTAGAAGGGAGGAACCCAGGAAGACTGAACCTTTGCAGACATCGGCAGACATCTTGCTCCAACACATGAAAATAGACTTTGGTAAGGGAAGTAACTTATTCTTTATGGCCTGGTATGTGTAAGCTCCTACCACAAATAAATAGCCTTTATAAAAACCAGCCAGTTTCTGGTATTTTGCATCAGCACCCCTTTGGCTGACTAATACAGTGGGCTACATAAATGGATACTTGCTCAAGAAGACACAGTAATAACACATGGAAGAAGATAGAACTTGGTCATTTCAATCCTGCTATGTGACAAAAAGGAGAAGAATCAAACAGCTAAAGCCCCTGGAAGAAAGATAATACCTCTCCTAGCCTGTAGCACAGATTGGCAACCCTCTTGCTTCAACACATGGCAATTGACTTTGGTGAGAAAGGAACCTTTAGAAGGACACTTCAGAGCCTTGTAAGTATAAGCTTTTGCCCCAAATAAATACCCTTTATAAAAGCCAACTGATTTCTGGAACTTTGCATCAGTACCTCTTTTGCTGACTAATACAACATATATAAACCTAAAGAAAATATGGCTAATGTAAGTAATGCCTTGACAGTAATAACATTGAATGTTAATGGATTAAACTCTCCAATCGGGAGACACAGATTGGCAGAATGAATAAGGAAATATGACCTATCTATATGCTATCTACAAGAAACTCACCTTAGAACCAAAGATGCAAGGAGGTTGAAGGTAAATGGCTGGAAAACAATTTTATATACAAACAATAACCAAAAAAGGGGCAGGAGAAGCTATACTAATATTGTACAAAATAGACAATAAAAACAAAACTACTGTAAGAGACAAAGAAGATACTATATATTAATAAAAGGGGTAATCTATCAAAAAGAAAGAACAATCATAAATATTTATGCACCTAATCAGGGTGCCTCAAAATACATGATGTAATCATTGGAAAATTAAGTGGAGAAATAGATGTTTCTACAATTATAGCAGGGGACTTTATACACCATAATCAACATTAGACTGAATATCTCAACAGAGAATCAATAAAGAAACAGAGACCATAAATAATATGTTAGAGGATCTAGACCTAATAGATATATAAAGAACAGTATGCCCAAATACAGCAGTATATACATTCTTCTCAAGCACAAATGGATCATTCTCCAGGATAGACCACATGCTAGGTCATTGAAAAACTCTCAATGAATTCAGAAAGATTGAAATTATGCAAAGTGATTTCTCTGACCACAATAGAATGAAACCTAATCATTCTATGATGCCAACATCACTCTAATACCAAAGACACACAAAGATATCACAAGAAAGGAAAACTATAGACCAATCTCTCTAGTGAACATAGATGCTCAAATCCTCAAAACAAAATACTTGCTAGTCATATTCAACAACAAATCAAATGAATTATACATCATGACCAAGTAGGTTGCATCCCTGGTATACATTGATGTTTCAATTTAAGAAAAGTCAAAAGATGTAATATGCCACATTAACAGATCAAAAGAAAAAAATCACGTGATCATCTTTATAGATGCAGAAAAAGCATTTGACAAAATGCGGCACCCTTTCCTAATAAAAACAATTCAAAATATAGGAATAGAAGAACACTTCCTCAACATGGTAAAATGTATATATGAAAAAACAACAGTTAACATCATATTCAATGGTGAAATGTTAAAAGCTTTCCCTCTAAGATCTGGAACAAGACAAGGATGCTCACTGTCACTGCTCTTATTTAACAATGTGTTAGAAATACTTGCTCAAGCACTTAGGCAAGAACAAGATATAAAATGCATCAAAATTAGAAAGGAAGAAGTAAAAATTTCCCTATTTGCAGATGACATGATCCTAAACATAGAAAGCCCTGAGAAGTCTACAACAAAACTTCTAGAGCTGATAAATGAGTTCAGTAAGGTGCAGGATATAAGATCAAAGTGCAAAAGTCAGTAGAATTTCTGTACACAAGTAAAGAGCAATATGAGGATGAAATCAAGAAAAAAAATTCTATTTATAATAGCAAATAAAAGAATCAAATACTAAGAATAAATTTAAATAAGATATAAAAGACTTGTACACAGAAAAATACATACCATTGTTAAAGGAAATCAAAGTAGACCTAAATAAATGGAAGAATTTTCCCTGTTCATGTATAGGAAGACTAAACATCATTAAAATGCCTATACAACCCAAACTGATATATAGATTTAATGCAATCCCAATAAAAATTACAAAAGCAATTTTTACTGAATTAGAAAAGCTAACTATGAAATTTATTTGGAAGTGCAAGGGGCCCTGATTAGCCAAAGACCTACTGAAAAAGAAAAATGAAATTGGAGAAATCTCACACTACCTGACTTTAAAACATAATACAAAGCTGGAGCAGGCAAAACTGCATGGTATTGGCACAAGGATAGACATATTGACAAATGGAATAGAACTGAGAGTTCTGATACAGATTCTGTCATATACGGTCAACTGATATGGGACAAGGCCACCAAGCCCACTCAAATGGGATGGAATGGCCTCAACAAATCCTGCTTGGAGAACAGGATACCCATATCCAAAAGTATGAGAGAGGATTACCAGCTCATGTTCTATACAAAAATTAACTCAAGATGGATCAAAGATCTAAATATAAGACCCAAGACCATAAAACTCCTGGAAGATAATGTAGGAAAACATCTATGAGATCTTGTAGTAGGAAATGGTTTCATAAACTTTACACCCAAAGTACAAGCAACTAAAGAAAAGATAGATAAATGAGACTTCCTCACTTTGCACTTCAAAGGAGTTTATCAAGAAAGGGTAAAGGCAGTCTACTCAATGGAAGAAAATATTTGGTTATCATCTAGCTGATAGGGGCCTAATGTCCAGCATATATAAGAAATCCTACATCTTGAAAAGAAAAAGAAAACCAACCCATTTAAAAAATGGGCAAGTGATTTCAATAGACAATTCTCCAAAGAAGAAATACAAGTGACTAAAAAGCACATGAAAAGATGCTTCAACATCACTAGCTATTAGGGAAATGCAAATCAAAACTACCATGAGATATCATCTTAAACCAATTACAATGGTGACTATTAAAAAAAAACAAAGGACTGCAAGTGTTTCAGAGGTTATAGAAGAAAGGGAAAACTTACCCACTTCCAATGGAAATGCAGAATGGTGCAGCCATTGTGGAGGACATTTTGGCAGTCCTCAGAAAGCCAACTACAGAACTGCCATATGATCCAACAATAACATTGCTGGGTATATACCCAGAAAAATTGAAAGCAGGGACTGAACAGATATATGCACACAAAAGTTGATAGAGGCAGTATTCATTACTGGCAAAAGTTGGAAGCAATCCAAATGCCCATCAACAAATGAATGGATAAATAAATGGTGTTATATACATACACTGAAATATTACTCAGCTGTAAAAAGGAATGCAGTATTAACACACAGGATACATGGATGAATCGAATCTTGAAGACCTTATGTTGAGTGAAACAAGTCAGGCACTGAGGGACAAATATTACATGACCTCACTGATATGACTTAAGTAAATTGAGCAAACTCACAGAGATGGAGTCTGGAAGATAAGTTTACAGGAGACAAAAGGGGAGTTGAGGGTGGTGAACTGATGCCCATATGGGCTAAAGCTATAAGAAGGTGGTAGAGTGTAATTGTGCAGTGGATGAGCATGTGAGTGGTGCAGTCCTGTGATTGGGTTCAGCAGTGCTGGTCTGTGAGGGGGATGTAGTATGGGGACATTGGGTTGGACTATCCATGGAACTGGGGGGAAAGTTAGGGTAAAGAGCAGGGAACTCTGGGGATTTGCAGGTGTGTGGTTAAAACTATAATGTTGGGAATGTTCTTTTGGCAAATACAGCAGGGAAGGGTTACTGGTGTAGGATGTCAGATATGTTGGGGGGGGTTGTATATGGAAGAGGGTGCACTTGGGGCAGGTTCTATGGAATATGTAAGTGTTCATCTTGTCATAGTGTGTTATACCAGTGGGTGGAGACCCACACAATAAACAAGAAAATATTAAGCACCCTTTCTGGAGAGTCCTGCTATATTCTCAATTAGAGAGACAAGAATCCCTTGAGAACATAGGCAGTGCCTAATGAAAGAAAAAAGTCCAATTTGTCAAGCCCTCAATATTATTGCAGGTAAATATATACTAATCTGCCAAAGAGGTGCTGCTGCAAAGCACCAGAAATCTGTTGGTTTTTATAAAGGGTATTTATTTGGGGAAGAAGCATACAGTCATGAGACCAAAAAGTGTAAGTTAACTGCCTTCACCGAAGTCTGTTGCCACATGTTGGAGCAAGATGGCTGCCAGTCTCTGTGAGTGCTCAGCCTTCCTCTCCCTCCTAAGACTCTGTGGTCCCAGCTTCTTCCAATCTCAGCTGTAGGCTGGAAGGCTTGTCTCTCTACCCTGAGCTTGATTATTCCCAGGCTCAGCTGCAGCTATAGGGTATCATGCTCATCTATTTTCCTGGGGCCTCTGCTATGTTTAATGAGCTGTCTCAATTACTCTGTATTCCTCTCCTGTGTATCTACTTCTGTATTTTCCTTCTCCATATATTTACTTCCTAGGGCTCCAGCATCAAAATTCTCTCCTCTGCTGTGTAGTTTTCTCTGTGAGTTCCCACCCACCAGGAGGTCAGGAACTCAACATCATACTGAAATGGATGAATCAAAGCCAAATCAAATTATGATTAAATCATGATTTAATCAAGTAAAAGTGAAACTTCTGAATTTAATACAATCTAATATGCCCAGAGGAACAGAGCAGGTTACAAACTAATCTAGTATCTACTTTTTGCATTCATAAACAATACCAAACTGCCACAAGATACGAATCTTATTCTTCAGTATTGAAATGGTTATCACAGGTTCCAAGGGAAGGGGGAGGGAAGAATAGAGTAGATGGAACATGGCACATTTTTAGAGCATTAGAATTGCTCTGCATGATCTTGCAATAATGAATACAGGCCATTTTAAATTTCATCAAAATTTATAGGGAGGGGGCAAGATGGCGGCTGAGTGAACATCCCTGTTAGAGTCTTCTGCAGGGAATCGGCTGGGCGGCGTTGGAGACTCTTTGGGACCGGATTGTTTCGGGATTTTTGCTGGTCCGGAGGTGTCTGGACATCGATTTGGAGGGAAGGTAACAGAGAGGATTCGTCTGTGAAATATACACGGAGATCCCAGCTACCTGTAGAGGATTCCCTTCTTGGGTAGGCGGAGACGAGGCATCTAGCCCCGCTCGGTGGGGCTGAGCCAGGCCGGGCCGGGCCGCGGTAGCGTTTGGAGCCGGGCGGGGCCGGTGCAGGCCCCGGCTGCGGGCCGCGGTAGCGCTTGGAGCCGGGCGGGGCCGGTGCAGGCCCCGGCTGCGGGCCGCGGTAGCGCTTGGAGCCGGGCGGGGCCGGTGCAGGCCCCGGCTGCGGGCCGCGGTAGCGCTTGGAGCCGGGCGGGGCCGGTGCAGGCCCCGGCTGCGGGCCGCGGTAGCGTTTGGAGCCGGGCGGGCCCGGGTCAGGCCGCGGCGGGTACGGAGCCGGGCAGGGCCGGTCCAGGCCGCGGTGGCGGGAGGTGGATGCCGGAGCCGGCTGGGCCGCTGTAGCGAGCGGAGCTGGGCGGAGCCAGGCCAGGCCAAGGCGGCGTGAGGAGCCGGGCAGAGCCGGTCCAAGCCTCCGCGGCGGGCGGAGCCGGGCCTGCGGAGGGGTTTCTGTTTTTTTGTTTTTTTGTTTTTTTGTTTTTTTTTTTTTGAGCATCTGCAGTACTGGGGAGTTCGTGGGCCCTGGGCGGCCTATTGGGGGTTTGTGGGAAGGGAGGTGCTTGCAGACCCATTTGGGCAGACAGACGGGGGGGTTTTAGGGCAAAGCGGGGGGAAGTTGTTGTTTTAGATAGTGTTGCAATTGTGACACGTGTGTACCTGTATCTCTCTTCTCCCTATCCGTTCCCCACCGTTTGCCCATCCTCTTTTTCTTTCTTCCTTTCTTCTTGCCTTTCCTTTTTTCTTTATTATAATTAGTTTGTTTTTTTTTTTTTTTTTTTTTTGGTTTTCTCTTTCCCTCTTGTCCCTCATCTTCCACTTATTTTTACTTTAATTCAAGTATACAATAGGTGCTACAGGGAACACCTCACATTTGCTGGGTTTTCCCATCCTCCACTGCCTCATTTCTGTGTGAACTGATTTAGGCTACCTACACTATCCCCCTTCCCCTGCATCTTGATATCCACTATCATCTACTGTCTCTCCTATATTCCACCCCCCACCTACCGTTCTTTGATCCACAAAGTGTCTAACTCTTAATTTCTAATACCTTTGTTCTGTTTTCTGTCTATTATCCACTCTTGAAACTATTACCTTTCTTTTCTTTTTCCCTCTCTCATGAAAACAATAGCTGTGTAGTTCATACCATATTCCTCCCAAATTCAGTCATCAACTTCATAAAAGGTACTCTACCTACAGCTATAACCCTATACAATCTACATGAATCTAACCTCCATCCTTCCAGATCTCATATTCCTGCTTTATTAACATACATCACCAATACAACTTTACACTTTTCCCTTGCTTACACAATTGCCTTTCCCCAACACTAATACTTTCCTCTAAAGTGAACTTAACCAACAACAAGTAACTAGAATAAGAAGAAAAAAGTGACAAAGAGAAGATATAACACCTGTGCAAAAATAACAACTAATTAACCTCCAAGAGCAGACAAAGAAGCTAAGGAACTGATTAAATTCGTCAAAATAAAGAGATGACCAGAAAGCAACAAAAATCTACGAACCAAACCAATAATCAGGAAAACATGGCTGAATCCAATCAACAAACCAATAATCACGAAGGGGAGCAAAACTTGGCACAAGCAATGAAAGATCTCAGAACATTTATCACCGACAAATTTGATGCAGTAATGAAAGAGGTTAACAACATGAAGACATCACTTGGAGGGGAAATTGCAGACATACGCAAAAACATAACAGATATGATGGGAATGAACACCACAGTTCAAGAAATCAAAAATACACTTGCAGCAAATATCAGCAGACTAGAAGAGACAGAGCAGAGAATTAGTGATGTGGAAGACAGTACATCAGAAATCAAACAGATAGTAGAAGGGGTCAATAAGAAGATAGAAAAAATCCAATTAGGATTTAGGGACCTGAATGACAATGCAAAACGCTCAAACATACGTATTATAGGCATTCCAGAAGGTGAAGAGAAGGGAAAGGGGTCAGAAAGAGTGTTGCAGGAAATAATGGCTGAAAACTTCCCAAATCTACTGAAAGAGACAGATGTACATATCCAAGAAGCACAGCGCACTCCACAAGTCATAAACCCCAACAGGCCCACCCCAAGACATATACTTGTCAAATTATCCAATGCTCAAGACAAAGAGAAAATCCTAAAAGCAGCAAGAGAAAAGAAAACCATCACATACAAGGGAAGCTCAATTAGATTAAGTGCTGATTTCTCTTCTGAAACCATGGAGGCAAGAAGACAGTGGTATGATATAGTCAAGGTACTAAAGGAAAAAAATTTCCAACCAAGAATACTCTATCCAGCTAAACTAGCATTCAAACATGATGGAGAGTTCAAAATATTCGCAGACAAACAGAAACTGAAAGAGTATACCAACAAGAAACCTCCCCTTCAAGAAATTCTAAAGGAAGTTCTGCAGGAAGAAAGGAAAAAACAGGAAAGGCAAAGTTGGAGGAGAGTATAAGACCAACAACAACAACAAAAAAGACAAAAAAAAATATACAAACAAAATATGACAAACACAAATCCAATCAAAATATGGCTAACACAAATAATTCCTTGATAGTAATAACACTGAATGTCAATGGATTAAACTCACCTATCAAAAGATTCAGACTGGGACACTGGATAAGGAAATATGACCCATCCATATGCTGTCTACAAGAGACACATCTTAGACCCAGAGACGCATGGAGATTGAAAGTGAAAGGCTGGAAAACAATCATACAAGCTAACAATAACCAAAAAAAGGCAGGAGTAGCTATATTAATATCAGACAAAATAGACTTTAAATGTGAAACAATTGTGAGAGACAAAGAAGGATACTACATTTTAGTCAAAGGGAAAATCTGTCAAGAAGATCGAACAATCATAAATATCTATGCCCCTAACAAGGGTGCCTCTAAATACGTCAGGCAAACGCTGGAAAAACTAAGTGAAAGAATAGATACATCTACAATTATAGTGGGGGATTTTAATACACCACTATCAATTCTGGACAGAACATCTCAAAAGAGAATCACCAAAGAAACAAAACATCTGAATAGTATATTAGAGGAGCTCGATCTAATAGACATATATAGATCGCTACACCCAAACACAGCAGGATATACATTTTTCTCAAGCGCACATGGATCATTCTCTAAGATAGATCATATGCTAGGCCACAAAGAAAGGCTGAACGAATTCAGAAAGATTGAAATCATACAAAACATTATCTCTGACCACAGTGGAGTCAAGCTGGAGATTTGCAAGGGAAAGAAGCCCAGATTTCACACCACGATTTGGAAATTAAACAACACACTCTTAGAAAAACAGTGGGTCAAAGAGGAAATCTCAAAAGAAATCAATGACTACCTTGAAACAAATGATAATGATAACACAACATACCAAAATTTATGGGATGCAGCAAAAGCAGTACTGAGAGGGAAGATTATAGCCATAAATTCATATATCAAAAAAGAAGAAAGAGCAAAAATTGAAGAACTAACTGCACATTTGAAGGAATTAGAAAAACAACAACAAAGTAACCCAACAGGAAGAAGAAGGAAGGAAATAACAAAGATAAGAGCAGAACTAAATGAAATAGAAAATAAGAAAGCACTTGAACAGATAAACAAGACCAAGAGCTGGTTTTTTGAGAAGATTAACAAAATTGACAAACCTTTAGCAACACTAACAAAGAAAAAAAGAAAGAAGATGCAAATACACAAAATAAGAAATGAGAAAGGCGATATCACCACTGACCCCACAGAAATAAAGACTATCATAAGAGGATATTTTGAAAAACTATATTCCAACAAAAATGACAATCTAGAGGAAATGGACAAATTCCTAGAAACACATAAACAGCCCATATTGACAAAAGAAGAAATTGATGATCTTAACAAACCAATCACAAGCAGAGAGATAGAATCAGTTATTAAAAATCTCCCAACTAAGAAGAGCCCAGGGCCAGATGGCTTCACAGGTGAATTCTATAAAACATTCCGTAAAGAACTGACACCAATCCTGCTGAAACTATTCCAAACCATCGAAACAGAAAGAACATTACCCAACTCCTTCTATGATGCCAACATTACCCTAGTACCAAAGCCAAACAAAGACATCACAAGAAAGGAAAATTACAGACCAATTTCTCTAATGAACCTAGACGCAAAAATACTTAACAAAATACTTGCTAATCGTATTCAACAACACATTAAACGAATTATACACCACGACCAAGTGGGATTCATTCCAGGTATGCAAGGATGGTTCAACATAAGAAAATCAATCAACGTAATACACCATATAAACAGATTGAAGGAAAAAAATCACATGATTATATCTATTGATGCAGAAAAAGCATTTGACAAAATACAGCACCCTTTCTTGATAAAAACACTCCAAATGATTGGAATACAAGGAAATTTTTTGAACATGATAAAGAGTATATATGAAAAACCTAAAGCCAATATTGTTTACAATGGAGAAATCCTAGACTCCTTCCCTCTAAACTCAGGAACAAGACAAGGATGCCCACTGTCGCCGCTCCTATTTAACATTGTCTTAGAAGTACTTGCTCGAGCACTGAGGCAAGAACCAGAAATAAAAGGCATTCATATTGGAAAGGAAGAAGTCAAAATTTCATTATTTGCAGATGACATGATCCTATACATAGAAAACCCTGAGAGATCTACAACGAAGATTCTAGAACTCATAAATGAGTTTAGTAAAGTCGCAGGTTATAAGATCAATGCGCAAAAATCAGTAGCATTTCTGTACACCAATAATGAGCAAGATCAGGAGGAAATCAAGAAACAAATACCATTCACAATAGTAAATAAAAAAATCAAATACTTAGGAATAAATTTAACTAAAGAGGTAAAGAACTTATACACTGAGAACTATACAAGATTGTTCAAGGAAATCAAAGAAGACCTAAATAAATGGAAGACTATTCCTTGTTCATGGATAGGAAGACTGAACATTATTAAGATGTCTATCCTACCAAAATTGATCTACACATTCAATGCAATCCCAATAAAAATCAATGCAGCCTTCTTTAAGGAACTAGAAAAACTAACTATGAAATTTATTTGGAAAGGAAAGAGACCCCGAATAGCCAAAGACATACTGAAAAAGAAAAACGAAATTGGAGGAATCACACTACCTGACTTCAAAACATACTATAAAGCTACGGTGGTGAAAACAGCATGGTATTGGCATAAGGAGAGACATATAGACCAATGGAATCGAATTGAAAGCTCTGATATAGAACCTCACATATACAACCACATAATATTCGATAAAGCCACCAAACCCTCTCAACTGGGAGAGAGTGGCCTATTCAACAAATGGTGTCTGGAGAACTGGATAGCCATATGTAGAAGAATGAAAGAGGATTACCATCTCACACCTTATACAAAGATCAACTCAAGATGGATCAAAGACCTAAATATAAAAGCCAAGACCATAAAAACCTTAGAAAGCAGTGTAGGGAAACATCTACAGGACCTTGTAATAGGTAATGGATTTATGAATATCTCACCAAAAGCACGAGCAGCAAAAGAACTAATAGATAAATGGGACTTCCTCAAAATTAAAGCCTTCTGCACCTCAAAGGAGTTTGTCAAGAAAGTAAAAAGGGAGCCCACACAGTGGGAGAAAATATTTGGCAATCATATATCTGATAAGAAACTTATAACTTGCATATATAAAGAACTCCTACATCTTGAAAATAAAAAGATAAACAATCCATTTAAAAAATTGGAAAAAGACTTAAACAGACACTTCTCCGAAGAAGAAATACAAATGGCAAGAAAGCACATGAAAAAATGTTCCAAATCTCTAGCTATCAGGGAAATGCAAATCAAAACCACAATGAGATACCATCTTACACCCATAAGATTGGCAGCTATGAAAAAAACAGAAGAATACAAGTGCTGGAGAGGATGTGAAGGAAGGGGAACACTCATCCACTGCTGGTGGGAATGCAGAAGGATCCAACCATTCTGGAGAACAGTATGGCGGTTTCTCAAAAAACTAGCCATAGATTTGCCATATGACCCAGCAATACCACTGCTGGGAATATACCCAGCAGAACTGAAAACAAGAACACAAACCAATATATGTACACCAATGTTCATAGCAGCATTGTTCACTATTGCCAAAAGTTGGAATCAACCCAAATGCCCATCAACAGACGAGTGGATCAATAAAATGTGGTATATACACACAATGGAATACTACTCGGCTGTAAGAACAAACACACTACAAACACATGTGATAACATGGATGAATCTTGAGAACCTTATGTTGAGTGAAGCAACCCAGACATTGAAGGACAAATACTACATGACCTCAATGATATGAAATAAACAAGCTGCCCTAGATAGCAAGAGACTGAACGATAGGCTTGCAGGAAATCGGAGGGTGGAGGAAGAATATGAGCCGATGTCTGCAGGGGTGGAATTTAAGACGAGATGGTGGTAAGTATGAACACAAAGAAGAGATAAAAGGGGGGCAAGGGGTTGCCTTTGCTTGGGGCTTTGCGGGTTTGAGGGTGGCTGGGGAGGGACGGGTGGGTAACGTTGCCCAAAAGTGGGGGGAGGGAGGGGTAGCATACGAACCAGGAGAGGGTCAGGTGTTGGTGGAGAGTAAAATGCCGAGAAAATCATATCAAAATATAATAAAGAGGGTTACCTGTTTAGAATGCTCGGAGGGGAGGGTCTGATGCAGGACGGGCTCCTGGGGAATGTCTAAATGCTCATTCTGCCAGAGTGGGTGACACCATGGGGTAGAAACCCAAGTAGTGAGAGTGGGGGTGGACCCACATCCTGGGGAGGACTAATGCCATCCAATAGAGGGAACTGTATCCCTCGAGAGAAAGGGTGGCTCCCAGGGCATTGGGGCAGTTGAGCAAGTTAGGCCCTGAACACTATTCCATCTATCTCTGGAAGTGGCTCCTCAGGAAACGGAGGTTGGCTATCACTGAGGGCACCAAGGTGGAAGGGAAAATGGACGTTAAATGTGTGGAACCAAAGTAAATGGGGGGTAAGAGAGGAGTTTCTTGAGAGTACACAAGGATGGATATAAAACATGTAATATTACACCATAACATATAGGAGATGACAGACTGATAATGTAAACCATAATGTAAAACATAGGATAACTAAAAATGTAAAGAACTGTGTATCCTAAAGTATGCACCATAATGTAAACACAGATGTCACCTTGTTAGAAAGCTAATGTCTCAGACTCTGTACATCACTTTAAGTAAATATGATATGAATAGGGCGTAAGAGTATCACTGTGGAAGGGAAAAGGTTTTCTGGTGGATGTGTGGGAGTGCTGTATATTATATATATACATTGCTGTGGTCTAGGACTCCTGTGAAGAAAAGCTGAATAATTAGGGGGGGGGGGGGAAAAAAAAAAAGGAAAAAAATAGGATGTGGAATTTTTTCAAGTCAACATTCTTTATCTAAGTTCTTTATCTAACTTTATCCAAGTTCTTTATCTATCCTTTAAACTCATCGCTATATGCCATTCCCTAGTAAGGGACCATGACATTATATTGGGCTTCAAATTTCGGGGAGTTCTGGATCACAGAGTGTTTCAACAATGGCAATGGAGGGATACTGGTATGGGATACCAATGACAGATGATATATGACTGACAGGGAGCTGTACAGAACATATGTCCAGGGTGCATGGTAATGTTTGGATATACTCATAGTGGCAACAATTAAAAACCACAGTAGGGGGGGTACTGGGTTCCTGGCCAGTGGTGCTCTGTCGTGGTCCCTAGGGGAGCAGCGACAGTCTCCCAGGTACAGTGGTGGGGACCGGGAGGGAGTGAGGGTTCAACAGTGAGCCCCTGATACTAATGACTATGCTTGTGAGCTGATAAACCCAAAATAATAACAAGGCCTAGAGCAACTTTGTGCCTGGGAATTTCCTTCTGTCAGCCTTCATGTTACTCAAATGTGGCCAGTCTCGAAGCCAAACTCAGCATGTAAATGCAATGCCTTCCCCCCAGCGTGGGACATGACACCCGGGGATGAGCCTCCCTGGCAACGAGGGACCACTATCAACTACCAACTGATGATGCAACTGGAAAATGACCTTATACGGAAGGTTCAATGCGGATCAGCAGAATATCCATGTCTACATAAAATACCATGACTTTAAAATGCTGTTTGACCTAAAGTAAGGGGGAAATGGAAAGGAGAAATGAGTTTATATGGCTACGAGTTTCTAAAAAAGAGTCTGGAGGCTGGCAGAAGGTTTGCCCTCATGCACAACTGAGCAGAGTCAGAGAGACAGATAAAGCAGATACAACCCCCAGATATTGGTTCCTTTGAGGGCTAAAGAGACCCATGGGAGTTATGGTCATGGCCGATGGGGTTAACTACCAGGGCAGATGGCCCCTCTTTGGAAATGGTGTTTATGTGTGATGAATCTGGACTCAGATGGGATCTCCCTTCATAAGACTTTCATGCTAATGTGCTGGAGGTGCAGTTAATGTTGGGGTTTAAGATATATTTAGGGGATTTGAATCTCTGGACTGACAATGTGATAGCCAGATCCTGAGCCTCAACAGACTCCAGCACCTACAATCTGATTTATTGGACTTACCACACTCAGCTAAGATGGAGGTGAAGAAGGACAACCACCACACCATGGAGCCTAGAGTGATTACAACTGAAAATGGGAGGATTGCATCCAGCATCCAGGTGGAATCTGAGCCTCCTCTTGACATAAAGGTGCAATGGACACAACCAATCCAGTGTCCACATAGAAGAGGTGGCATTGGATTGGGAAAAGTGGACATAATGGACAAAGGGTATGGGGAAAGGCAGGAAGAGATGAGAGGTGGAGGCATCTTCGGGACATGGAGCTGCCCTGGATGGTGCTTCAGAGGTAATCACCGGACATTGTAAATCCTCACAGGGCCTACATGATGGAATAGAGGAGAGTATGGGCCATGATGTGAACCAATGTATATGAGGTGCAGAGGTGCCCAAAGATGTACTTACCAAATCCAATGGATGTGTCATGATGATGGGAACGAGTGTTGTTGGGGGGGGGGGGAGAGGGGGGTGGGGGGGTGGGGTTGAATGGGACCTCACATATATATTTTTAATGTAATATTATTACAAAGTCAATAAAAAATAAAAAAATTAAAAAAAAAAAGTGGAAAAAAAAAAAATTTATAAATGTCTGTGGTCCAAATGTAAACCATAATATAAACTACTGACAATAGTAGTAACGATGCTTTAATATTTCTACATAATTGTCACAAATGTACCATCAGCATGTAAAATGTTATTAATAGGGGATGGGGCATTGGGTATATGGGAATCCCCTATAATCTTCAAGTGACTTTTCTGTAACTTAAGCTTCTTTGAAGATAAAATGAAATAACTAAGACACTGGGGGGATATATAGAAGAAAATGCCACTTTACACACAATACAGCAGATCTTACAGTGATGATAAGCAAAATGTCTAAAAAATTTATTATTTTTTTAGTTTTATTTTTTAAACTATTTTTATTTCATGTTCTTATTAATTTAATTTCGTTATTTTGTTGGCTTTATTTCTGGAGAGGTTTTGGATCACAAAAGAGTCATAACAGGGGCAGGAGAGGATCACTGGTGCAGGGTGTCAGTGATAGGGGAATACATGGGGAGGGAATCACCCGGAGCATATGAATATGTTCAACTGTTCTTGGGACATTGGCTCAGTGGGTGGAGTTACACAAATAACTGAAAGAACATTGAATTCCCATCCTGGGGAATTTTGCTACATTCTCTAATGGAACAGCAAGAATCCCGAGTACAGGAGCAGTGCCTACTGAAGGAAGGCAGACCATTTTGCCAGGCCCTTGATAGTGATGATTGTACTTAATGAACATTTTCTTTTGAAATTGATACTTAGCCTAGCATTATATATTGCCTAAGAGTTACCTCCTAAAAGCCCCCTTGTTGCTCAAATGTGGCCTCTCTCTAAGGCAAACTCAACATATAAATGCACCACCTTTCCTCAGCATGGGACCTGACTCCCAGGGATAAGCCACCCTGGCACCAAAGGATTATTACCAAGCACCAATTAGCAATGCATCTGGAAAAAGACCTTGACCAAAAGGCGAAATGGTAAATAAAATGTGTTTTTATGGTTAAGAGATTTCAAAGCGAGCTGAGAAGTCATTCCAGAGATTACGCTGATACACATTCAGTAGGCTCTCATTGACTGCCACAGTAAACAGTGCCTCAAGTAGTAGGGCTCCTGAGGGCTCTAGAGACATTCAGACTCTATAAGCAGGGCAGACAGCTCAGAAATTAAGCACCTTGTCAGTGGGTCTTACTTTGGAATTTATGTTCCCCAGTGTAATAGAGTTAAACTCATTTATAGTTTCCCTACACACAGCTCTCCTGCTTCTTTTATTTGAACCTATAATTAGCACTGTATTTGATAAATACATGTCCCAGAGACTTAAATCTTTTTTCTGTACATGTGCCAGTTGAGCCCTGAATCTCAGCAGAGTTGCAACACCTACTCTCTAATACTCTTCAGTTCATTGGACTCACCCAGGACAACTAACAAGGAGATGATGATGAACAATTCCCCTCCCAAGGAACAGAGAGTATCTGCAACTGTAAGCAAGATAGTTCCATCCATCTGCCTCATCTAAGGGATCTAAGTCCCTTCTCAAGTAGAAGCAGAGTGGGCATCACCTTTCCCAAGTCCTCAAGGTTGGGGAATGAACAATGGATTAAAGTAGACATTATTTTTCTACTATAGACTTATTATTCTAACAATAGAAGAACTTTTATCATTTTGGGACATTGGAATTGTCCTGCATGACATTGAAATGATGGATACAGGCCATTATATATTTTGTCATAACCTATCAAATTGTGTGGGACCAATGTAAACTATAGTCCACAATTAGTACAATGCTGGAATATGTGTTCATTAATTGTTACAAATGTACCACACTAATGAAAGATGTTGTTAATGTGGGAAAGTGTGGTTGGGGGAGGGAGTGGGGCATATGGGAATCCCCTGTATTTTTTATGTAACATTTATGTAATCTAAAACTCCTTTAAAAATTAAAAAAAATTTTTTTAAAGATATAAAGCTGCTATAATTAATAGTGCAGCAACAAAAGGATTCAATAAATCCTTGGTGAAAGTATTTCTCTTTTCCATACATCAATAACTCAGAATACAAAATCCAGAAATAGACCTGCATATCTTTAGACAATGTATTGACCAAATTGTCAATGCAATTCAATAAAAGAAGGATATTATTTTCAACAAAAGGTACAGGAACAATTGGACTTCCACATACAAAGTAAACCTCAATCTGTATCTTACATTATATAAAAAATTACCCTGAGTGAATCATAAACCTAAGTGTAAACTTCAAAATTTGAAAACTATTTCTAGAAGAAGGTGTAGGAAAAAATTAGTCACCTTTTAATAGAAAAAAAAGGTATTATATAAAGCACAAAAAATAAAAACCATAAAAGAAAAAATATTAAAAGCTGGCCTTCATCAAAATTTAAAACATCTACTTCTAAGAAAGATACTACTAAGAAATGAAAAGACAATCCACAGACTACAAGAAAATATGTGCAAAATCTATATTGTATATAGGACTAATAAAAATTATATAAGCAATTTTCAGCACTTAATTATAAGAAGTCAAACAACTCAATTAAAATATGGGTAGAATCTTTAAACAGATACTTCACCAAAGAAGACTTACAAGCAGCAAATAAACACATGAAAAGATTTTTAATATCAGCATTAGTAGTCAGTAGGTAAATGCAAATTAAAACCACATAGATATACTTCTATGAACTTATTACACTGATAAAAAATTTCTAATAAACAGATATGCCATGTGCTTACAAGGATGCAGAACAACTGAAGCATTCATGTGTTGCTAATGAAAATGCAAAATGGTTCAGCCACTTTGAAAAATAGTTTAGCGGTTTCTTATAAAATTAAACATACTTACCATACAACTCAGAAATTCCCCTTATCAGTATTTAACCAGGAGAAATAAAGACATGATCCTGTACATGAATGTTTGTAGCAGATTTATTCATAATCCCTAAAAGCTAGAAACAACCAAAATGCCTGTCAGTTGGTGAATAGATAAACAAAATATGATGCACCCACATAAGGAAGAGTTATTTGGCAATATAAAGAAACATCATAAAACGTATGAATCTCAAAAGCATTAGGCTAAGTAAAAAATGTCAGACTTAAAAGACAACGTATTATGTGGTTCCACTTATATAACATTCTGAAAAACAGTAAAGCTATAGAGACAAATCAGATTAGTAGTTGCCAAGGACTGAACAAAAAAAATTTTGAGGTGATGGAAATGTTTATATTTTTTTTGTGGTGGAGCATAAGTTTATCAAAATTCATGAGACTGTGCACCTAAAAAGGGTGAATTTGATAGTATGTAAAGTATACCTCAATAAACAAAGACCTAAAGATCTGCCTCCTGAGCCAAAGTTGAGGTATTAAATAAAAATCTTCATAAAGTGGGATTCTCCTAGCTAAAATGGACATATCTGTATGACCTTAAAAGTAAGATAACTTAATAGACAATGTAGACAAGGTAAAGAAGGGAAATGAAACAACAAAGGTAGAGTTAAAATCAATATTGGATATGACAGAGAACATAAACAATACTGCAGAAAATAAAACCTGCCATTTGTAAATCAAAATTGAGAAATTCTTACAGTGTAAAGAAGGACAGCTGTAAAAAATATAACAAGGGAAAGGATGATGTTGAAGACTGAAAGCAGAGAATCAAACTTAGGATTATAATGTTCCTGTGAAAGAACATAAAAATAGCCAAAAACATTAATAAAGAAAACTGTACAGAGGTGAAATAGCATATGTATATGTAAACCAAAGAGTTCACTGTGCTCAGAAAAATTCAATGTGCAGAGAACAGACACCTAAACATAGACTGTGGAGAAAATATGTTTGCAAGGTTAAAGGTGGGAAATTCTGCAAACTTTAACTTAATTAAAAAAAAAAAACAAACTTCAATTTTTAATCTTAAATTACAGATGATTATAGAACATAATTGACTCATGTTATTTAAATGATATGGAAAAATGTATAAAATAATTTCCTAAATTCTGGTAATTGTGGTAATCTTACCCTCACTTCTGTTGTCTTATACAGAAGTGCTTTTGTGGAAAATAAGAAAGCTATTTATTTACTTTTGATATCAATCATAATCATTATTAGCAAGATCTATAAAAGCTAATATTGTGTGTATATATCATAAAAGATGACAAAAGATATGATTTTTGGAAAGCAATTTCATCCAAAGAGAAATAGCTGAGAGGTGGGAAATCCTGCAAATATTTACTTTTTGGCTGTAGAATATATCAATACACTTCATTTATTTGGGTTTCAAATATGTGGTCCAAACTGGCAAAAGATACATAAGCTTATTTATAATCCAACATCCTTACTCATTTATTTTTATTGTATTCTTTTCTCCAGAGAAGTAATATGCCTTTGTGTTAAATTTAAGAATACAGATTTGAGGGGAGTGGACCTTGTGTTTTTGAGCACTTCTACTTATCATCTTCATATACTAAAGAAATAATTCAGATTCATTCTGTGGTTAGTGGTAAGGGGGAAAGAGCTTTGCATAGCCCTCCAGTTGTTTCTCTGATAGTTGGGAATACCTAATGTGGCTATAACTTCTGTGTGGGAATCAGAGCCATCGGTGACTTTCTTTGTTTGCTATTTCTGACTCACAAAACTTTTTGAGTTTTGTACTGTACAATACAATATTCTCTTTGACATTAAAAGCTTTGGTCTGTCAGTCAGTATTCAGACCACAATATATTGGCTCCCCTCTGAGTAAAGCACAGTCAGAAAAACAAAAAAGGAATCAAAGGATCAGTTCTTGGATTTCAAAGAAGATCCTAATCAAAACACTGACAGGCCCGTGATCCTTCATCAACAAGATAATGGCAAGGCAAAAATAAAGAAGGGATGGAAATAAAGAAAGACTTCCTTCCATCTTCTACCACCAGAGAAAGAAAAAGAACAGTTGTATTTAACAAAAAGAGATGTGATAATGGTTACAAAGGAAGGAAAGCAATTTGAAACAACATCTTGCAAGTTAATTAGAAATCCTGATAAAATATTGGGGGGAACAAAAGGTTAGAAATTAAGCTATCCAAATTTATTATCTGAAACATCCTCTTAGTTAATTCCAGGAAGCGGGTGATCTTGCCTTACTCCAATCCAACCTATACTAAGCATGTTTCTTTCTTTCCTAACAGTAGCCAAGTGTACAGTGAATATTAAAAGATGTTTTGGAAGCAAAAATATTAGATTTACTGTAGAATAGAAGAGCCTGGAGCTTAAGGCAAGTCTAGCATCTCAGATCTTGCTAGTAGGTTTCCTATCTGCTCATGTTTAGTAAAGGGTTAGCCAAATAGCAAGGATGGAAAGAACTCTAATCCTGCTCCCCCTGACACTCTGCTTTGGGCTAGACTTGGAAGAAAAGCACTCCCTGAAGCATCAGCGGGTGAAGCAGCCCATGGAACACACAACTCCACCTGCAGGGAACAGCAGACACCCTTGCCCCAGCCCACTCTAAATAAGTCCATTGTAAGTGAACATATGAAGTGGGAAATTGAGGATTGAGTCATTATTTTACCTCACATTCAGTTATTCCTCTGGACCAGCTCCAACCTAAATTTACCTGTGAAATATTCATGAAAAGAGCCATGTTTTACTGTCAGTTGAGAAAGAGACTGATTTATTAAGAATAAGACATGAGATGTGGGGAGCAGGGCATGTGGGACTCCCCTATATTTTTTACGTAACATTTATGTAATCTATTTAAAATATATATATATTTTTAAATAGTAGCCATTCTAGTGTGTGTGAAATAGTATCTCACTGTGGTTTTGATTAGCATTTCCCTGCTGGCTAATGATGTTGACCATCTTTTCATATACTTTTTGGTCATTTGTATATTTTCTATGGAGAAATGTTTATTAAAGTCTTTCCCATTTAAAAAAGAATAAGACATGCTAGAGAAATATTTGGAACTATACTGACACAATGAAATATAGTATCATTGATTCTAACTGTGGGAAATGACTTTGAATTGGGGAAAAGGCTGAATTACATAAAGATTTAAAGAAAAATCATGTTTATTATGCTAAAGTTTATACAGTAGCTGGAACTAGATAGTAATAGGAACAACAATTTCCTCTGGCTTCATGGGCTTTAAAGTCTTTCAATAACCCTGTGACAGAAGACTGACTATAATCTGTTTTATAGTGGCAAAACTAAGTCTCAATGACTTGCCCCAGCATACTCATACAATGAATATTTTTTGGTTTCTCGTACCTATATTATTAAGAGTGGTCAAACAGAAGTCCTAAAGAAGTCTCCTCTTGAAGAGAGTAATTAGTACTCAAAATAATAGCTGTAAATAATGTGTCCAAAAGATATGAAAATAAGTTTATTTTCAAGAATCTAAACTCTTTTTAGTCATGTTTCATTATTAGTTTTCTCTATGAAAACCATGTTTATAGGCTATGAAAAAGAAAACTTCAGCTTGTCTCTGTCTGAGCTTTTTCAGAATACAAGCTGGTAGAGTCAATGAGAGTTTTTCTAAACTTTAGATTGAGAAGGTTACATATTCTTTTCACTGTGCTCTGTTTTAAGTGCTGCCGTACTGGAAGGGTAAAGGAGATTGAAGAATAATCTTGTACTTTATTTTATTCTTCTGACAAGAGTTCAACAACACAGCAGATGTTAAAGTAACATTTAAAATTCTGGAAATCAACTTAATGGTAAGCTGTAAAATGTACCACAGCCTAATCTTGGCAAGAGTTACCTCCCCAGAGAGCAGTGAATTCTCATAGGGTGGGGGAGGAACTTGAAAAAGGAGACAGCAAACTTGAAATAAGGGATGGGACTTTCCAAAATGAAGTGTTTGGATCAAAAAAATAGGTATTTTTTAACTATGACTCTGGAAAGGAATTAATAGTCTATTACTGGAGAAAAATAAGACCAGAAAACGCAATATTGAATGCGAGCTCATTTATTTAAAGTGTATAATATATATAGACAAAATATGAGTAAACACAGAAATAGCACAAAGAGTAAAAATATCTAGAAATAAATACCATAAGATATCAATAGTGTTTATTTTTGGGTAAATTGATTTTGTTTTTCTTCTTTTTATTCACAATTTCTGAGGTTTATGAAATTATATATATAACTTTTTCAATTTTATAAGTTATTTAAACTAATTCTGCACTGTCTGATGAACCATCACATACACCTAAAGATACACACAGTATGTATAGCTTTAGTAACACATTTTACATTGTACTGTCTTCTTCAGTAAACTCTGAGCTCCTTGAGTTTCTCAATTCCAACTTCTAAAAAAAGAATGGGATGTAATTAACATATGTGTATACTATCACACTTCATTATTATAATTCTGTAATCACCATCCCCATTTTACAAATGAGAATAATTGAAGCTTAGAGATATTAAGTAACCCAGTTAATGTTCTTCAGTTAAAAAGCGATAGAGCTAAGATTCACATGCACATCTGTCTGACTCCAAACTAATATTCATCACAGCAGCCACTCTGCTTAACTTATAAATGGTGTTAAATTTTGATGTCCATTAAATAGAAGAAAGGCAGGAAAATAGAAAGGAAAAGAGAGGGGCAAGCCATGCAGTCCTGGGCAATGTTTAAAGTTAAAATACATATCAATAGAAGAGAAAATAAGATCTACAATATGCAATTATTTTAACCATGTATACGAAATATTAATATAATGAGCAAGAGTATTCACCATCACTGATATGTGCAGCTGGAAGCTTCATTGCCAGCAATTAAGAAAGTCATAAACAACATTCCTATCCTGGGAGGAAATGTGACACCAAGTCCTTTCCAACTTGAATGTCTTATATTTTATTAGGATGAGCCTCCTGAAATTTTTTTCAGGAGGTACCTGTGATTGAACCCATGACCTCGTACATGGGAAGCGGGCACTCAATCCACTGAGTTACACCCACTCCCCTCCTTATTTTTTGTTGAAGGTCCCAGGGACAGAAACTTGTTTATTTTCATGACATCCTCTTTCATTTGGCAGTAATGCATCCCAGTGGTATATGAATAAAACAGTATTCAGAGGACATTCAGCAGCAGTGAAAGAACTAATGAATCACAAGAGCAAAGCCCTGTATTGCAATGTATTAAGAAAAATCATGGCTGAAAATACAGTCCCACAGGTTTTTTGGGTGTTTTAAATAATTAAAATTATGCCATTAGTAATATCTCTGGGGCATTTTACTTGACTTTTGTGATGTCTTTAATTTTAAAAGATATACCCATAGGTAAATGCTGGCTATATTAAGAAAGTAGGATGTACTCAAATTATTTAAAAGTGTAAATGAAGCAGTTGATTTCTTCTCTGGGGTTCAGTTAAAAGAAATTTGATAAAAACCAGTTACTAAGTAACTTAGGAATATGGCTATGAACTTGAGATTGCTAACAAATATGGGAATTTAGAGCTACCTATGGACTAAGTACACAGTGCTCATTTTGCCTTGCCTTTTGGGTAAGTCCTGAGGCATCAAGGTTGGGAAAAAATCTTTGAATTTTTCATTCTTTGAATTTTCTCAGACACAAAGCTAAAGAAAACTATTCCATTCAAACAATGGAACTTGGTCTTTTTGCCTAGTTCATGAGTCACACAGATACTAACACTAGAAGTACTTCACATAGTATTTAATAAATAGAAATGTCATTGCATGGGGAGTATTAGTAAGTTCTGGCCTTCCAGAGCAAAACAAATATCTTGGATTCTCATAGTATGAATCTGTGAAAATAATATGTGTTTTCACCTGTTTTATATTTTACTTAAACTCTCATTTCTTATCTGGAACTTCAAAGCCTTTAATCCCAAGAAATAGCACAAAATAAATTCATCATTCAGAATTTGACAAATATCAAAGAATTCTGCCAGAATGATTCAAAGAGAGGTGAGTTTTTTCCCAAGAACTCTTGGGGGACACTATGAAGAAGAAAAGAAGAGTAACTAAATTGATATCCTAAGGAGTCCGCTGGCTCAGGGGATACAGAGTTGAAAAAAAAAATAGTTCCTCTCACAAGGAAATTGCCATCTATGGGGGAAACAGATGCATAAATAAATAATTATAAAATTATTGTATAACTGTACTAGGTTAAATGTGCACAAGGGAATGGCCCCTAACTCAGATGTGGGCAACAGAAGGACTTGACCTGAGAACAAGAAAACTACTGGTCTTAACCAGCCAAAGGGCCAGGGTGGAGTAGATTAGAGTAGAAAAGGACATGCCAGGCAGAGGGGTGTAATATGAACAAAAGCAAAACCTTTAGACAGTATTGCGAGGAGCTAAGAGTAGCTATGAATTGTTAGACTGTAAATTATAAAGCAGAGATTTTTTAATAGAACAGATTTTAGATTGGCGTGAGGAAATTTTAACAGTTTCAAAGAGCATCTGAAAGATCAGCCTGTTAGCACTGACACAACCATGTCTTCACCCTAAGGGTCTAAATATGCAACTTCTCCTCACTAAGGAAGTTCAGTACAAACTTTACATTCAGTGCAACTTCTCATATTATCACCAAACTCAGTACAAACCAAAGCCCTGCATCACTGTCTCTGTGTGGATGCCCAGAAAACCTGTGCAGTCATCTCCTACGTCTTAATAGGCTGTCAGTAAGTTTTGTGACAAGGCAGAAACTTGGGCTTTCGCTCTTCAAGAATATTTATAGAAAGAACAGTTTGTTCTTATTTAATTAGTATCAATTTTCTTAAAACTGACTATTGTCCTCAAGCCTTAGTAATTTTTAATTGCTTGAGATTTTTAAAAAATGCTTTATTTGGTAAGTCTTATCAAAGGAGCACTTTTTCTAGTACCTTTTTTTTAATTGATGTTTTTGCTATTTGTTTATGTTGCCTTTAAATTGTGTTTCATCTGAGCAATTTTCTTATCATCAGGACACTGCTGAGTGATATCTAATTCATAATAGGGACAAAAGGGTGCTATTACTAAAATCTGAAGTTTCTCTCCCAATAGGTCCACATATCATGTTGCACTCAACTCCAAGTTCTTTTTAAAGGTAATGATTATATCACTAGCATTGTTTCACCCCACCAGATACCTGACACCATCATTCAGGCAGAGAAGATACCAAAGATACCACCATCTATACAAGGGACACCAATGGATCTAAATCATATAAAATGGGCTATTTCTGTAGTCATACTGATGTGGGCTATGGGTGGGAGGCTCTTTTTCTCTTCGGAGATAAGCTTAACCTAAGCTGTCTGTCCTGACTTGTGGGTGTGGGATGGTGAGAGCCTACAGCCCTGCCCTTGGTAACCATGGCAATGACTCCAGTCCCAGGAAACAATTTATCAATGCAAACTCTATAAACTTTAAATATTCAGGGAAAATGCAAACCAAATGGGCTAAAAGCTTATCTAGAATGTATGAAGTCCATGCTAAAAGCTTACCTAGGATGTGGAAGATATATGCTAATTCAAGCCCACTGAGAACTGAAACAAAAGGACCATTTGGCCTTTCCTCTCTGTATAAAAGGAACTTGAAAATCTTGCTCAGGGCTCAGGTTTGAAAAAAAAGCTCCCACGTCCGGGCCTGCCATCAATAAACCATTTTCCTTCTCAAAATCATTCCTGAGTCCTGGCCTTTCTATACGCAAATAATTGAACCTCTCTCAAATTCTACAACATTTTTGGGGGCTTGTCCGGGATTGCAAATGAAGGCCAGAGACAGTAGCATTTTGCTGCCCCTTCCAAGTTCCTGAGGAAGCCGGGAGGAATTGGGTGAACCCCAAATCTGGGTGCCCCTGGATTAAATTTAATCCAGAAAAGATGTGGGCTCCACCAGAATTTTCCTGACAAAAATTGAGGGCAATGGAAGGTCTGAAGAGAAAGATTCTGGGAACAAAAAAGAACTCTGAACATGGAAGAAGGTAAGACTCCCCAGGTGAGCACAGTCTGGAGAACCCTAGCTTCAATTGCTAGGAGGGGGAGGCTGATCACCTCCCAAGAGAACCCTAGTAGCCCCAGAAAATTGGGGGGAAAGCTGTTCTCTCTAGGTCTGGAAAAAGGAGAAAAAACAGGAAAAAGCCTGGTGTTTTAGGTTTGTCCAACTGCATGTTAGAATCTGGTACTGGTCTTATATCCACTGAAGGAGTGGAGGCTTGATTATAATAGGAAGGGCTCTTTATAGGTTCGAGTCTTAATGTCCTGGAAATTGGTCCGGATTTTTAAAAATTTGGTTACAAGAAAATGGATCAACTTTTCTAGTGAAGCTTGGTCTAGGTGTAAAGTTAAACAGTGAAAAAGGTCTAGCTGGAATCTTTTGTTGTGGTGTTGAATTGCAAATGAATTGTCTTTATACAAGATACTAATGTTAAGTGTTCTCTCTAAGGTTTGTGATGGCTATGGGGACAGCCATGCTGGAAAATATATATATAGAGAGAGAGAACTTCTGGGTCAGATTAGTGACCTTTGTGCTTCTGTCTGTGTCAGCTCAATGCTAGTGTTGCAGTTGTGTGGTTGTGTTAGGTAGAATTTAGCTGAGCTGGAACCCTCCCTTGCCATTGGCAAGGGGGTGAATTCGTTATGGGGCAAAACCATGGATCTGGATATTTGCGCATGCTCTGCTGCCTCATCTCTGGTCCACCCCTTTGCCGGGGCTTGGAAGCTGTCTGTGTCCGCACACACCCGGGTTTGTTGGGGCTGCCCCAGTCAGGGTGGCTGGGTCCCTGGGAGGGGTGCCGATTTGAGTAGGTTCTGTCTGCCCATTTTGGCAGAAAGCTGGAAAGGGGGGAGCGGCTTGCCCTTTTCCAGTGAGTCCACACCTTCTATTCATCAGCCGTGTTCCTATTTGATTGTTGTGCATCTGACTGCCTGGAAGGGGGAAGGTAAAGGGGATGAAAAGCAGAATCAAAATAAGTGCAGTAAAGTTCCCTCCCTAGGGCATCAAAGCCCAGAATACATTTGCATTCTGTCCCGGTTCTTTACTTTTCCTAATCTCTCTCTCTGTAAGACTGTAGAAATATTTTGAAATGTTTTAAAACTGAAGAAAGGAGGCTATCACTTGAAACAATAGACCTCTAATCACTTGATAACCTTTTCAATGGTAATGGTCTGGCTGAGAACTATAGGGTTGTGAGACTAGAGAGGAGATAGAAAAAGAAAGGAATGAAATGCCACTTTTGAAATCTATGTTTGGCTTTTGTCAGTTGCTGGTGCCTAAGAATTCATGGTAAAAAGGTAAAAACATAGTTTAAAATGAATCTTTAAATGCCAATACTCTCTTGCTGTTGAATTAAATGCATAACTTGCAGATAAGAATTTGTTCCATTACTAAGAAAAGGCAGAACATCACAGAATTTTTACTAATAAAATTCTCGTAGCTTAATTAATAGAGGTATCCAATTCACCTTAAGGTTAAAAAAATTAATAAAAACTGTAACTAAGAGTTAAAATCATATGTAACTGCATTCATATTATAAAACAGTGGAAAGATAATAACTGAAATAACTGAGTAAATTTAGCCTGAAACTATTATTGTAAGTGTAAATTCTAAACTAAACTTTCCTTCGTTTATGGTTACTTCAAGCCTAACCTCACTCCTTACCTTTGCCTATGGTTATTTCATAATAGCTTCTGCCCCTACAGTCCAGAGAAGAGCTGGGACACCCCTGTCTGCAGTCCTGGTATTAGTAACCCTGCTTTCTCTCATGAATCCAAGTATAAACTAAATTGCTACCTGGTGGAATTCTTAGACCTTAGGGTTAAATGACCACTGGAGTTTTATTATCTCGAAGGACTGGGGGGAATAAAGGAAGTCTCCTGCTTTAACTGTCAGTGTTCCTAAGAGTGGCAATTCATGAGAGAAATCAGTCTGTCTCCCTGAGGTTTCAAGAATTAATCTTGTTGCTTATCCAAAATTATGCTAAATTCAGGGTAAAATATAAAGTTCTGAAACAAAAAAGAATTGTGTTAAAACATTAGAAACATTTTGTTTACAATCCATTAGTTAAGAAATGAAATTCTTGTGTAAAACTGCATGATCATAGTGTAAAACTGCACAGTCATAGTGCAAATTAAGAACAGTTTCAGGAGTCTGAAATGTTTTGCAGTCACACTTATTTTGTAAATAAATAGAAGTTTTAAGTAACTAAAGTTATGTTTTTGTGTCAAACTATCCATGTCTGCCTATTTGCCCAAATTGTTGAGGTTAAATATGCAGTTATATAAGTAATATATATTTCTGGAAGCCAAATTAAGCTAAACAGTATACAAAATAATGCAAATTATAAGTAACATCAATGAGTTGTGTTTCTGTGTCTAACTCTATTTGTGTCTACCGTTTGCTCAGTGTATGTCTTCATATATCAGGATGATAGTATCAAATTAACAAGTAAGAATTTTTAAAAGAGCTCTATTCAAATTGTTAAAAATTAAATATGCAGTTATATGTGAATAAATATTCCTGGAATCCAAATTAAACTAAGCAAGATGGAAAGGTCATATAGAAATCTGATTATAGGAGCTATTGGGAAAGGCCCTCCTCTTTGCAAGAGCTTTGAGAGCAGGATTAGGTGTGGCAGATTAAACCTATCTACTAGGCTAAGGAATTAAGAATCAGTTTGCCCTGTAATTTCCCAGTTTAAATATTTTGTCAACCATAAAATGTAAAAAACAAAGATTAGTTTAGTTTTCACATAAAAGAAGAAAATATTGATTAATGTAACCTGGCAGCCTATTGCCTCAGTCTCCCACTCCCAAGTTAAACAGCAACAAAGGAAACCAGTGTAAGCCAGTCCTATAGGCAATGAAAAAGATGCCCAAGAAAGAGCTAAGCCAATACCAATTCAGCACAAAATTCCATTCCTTATTTGACAAAGGGGAGCAGGTAAAAACTAAAATGGTTGGAATGTGATGGAGAAAGCGGTTAAATCACAAACTTTTGCACAGGAAAGTTAGAGCTTCTTGGATAGGCTGTAACTTCCGAAGTATCCAATCTATGGAAAAACAGAGGAAGAGCTTGCGTGATAGGCTTAGGGGTATAAATTGTGTCATTTTTCTTTGTTTGGGGTGCCAGCCATGTTTTCTAGTTGTGTACCCCTTCTTGCAAGATTGAGAATAAATTCTTTTCTTCTCCACAATCAGGTGAGCCTTATTTTCTTCCAGAAGAAGATTTCTTTCCAATAAGAATAAAGGTAATTAATTAGTGGCACTGTTGACAAATTTCAGTAAGTAAAAAAAAGTCCATAAAAGCTATGGAGAGATCTTTCCTGGATTATGATTAAACAAATTAAGTAATTGTGTAATGTGTTTTGAAACCTGGTAGTCAGTATGCCTTTAAAAATTGCTCATTTTCATAACTTAAACAAAAAAAGTTTTAGCTTCCTGTAAAGATAAAAAGAGAACATTCCTTGCATAAACTATAATGGTTTCCATTTTATTTAGCTTGAGTGTAATCTCCCATAGTTTATAAATTACCCATTAACTAAATTAACATTATATGTACAAAATCTTTAGAGTAATAAAAATTTAAGTTCACATTAATAAAATTAAGCTAAAGAAAAAAGATTGTAAATATGCTCTCTTAAATAAAATAAATTTCTTTGGTTAGTAATTATAATTTAATAATTGTATTTAAATATAAAGTAACTAGTCAGTGTGGTTGTAGTCAATTATAAAAAGTTTGTAAAACATCTTCCAAACTGAAAACATTTAAATAGTTCTAGTTCTAGAAGTCATTGTTAACTAAAAACTTAAATTGGTATTGGTTGCAAAAAAAAATAACTTCGTGGTAATAAAACCTGTCTGAAAGCCACCGCAAGTTGCATATTTAAGTAAATGGTAATAAAAAGTTATCTTGATTCTATTGGGAATCTTCTGTTTTCATTTTAACAATGAAAAATAGTTTTTTCCTCTCTATTACTAAAGTAAAATACCTACTATTATCTTAATGGTAAAATTGTATAAGTAAACAGTCAATTGGTATATGATGTGTTGCATTAAATTGTTTAAAATATATATGAAAACAAGGAATAAACTTTAACATTGTCAAACTCTTTTGTGCATTCAAACCAGGCCTTGAATACATTACAGGTTGCCTCTCCACATGAGTTATTGACTAGGCTGGTCCCTGACCCCTCAATTAGAAATATTTGCTATATCAGCCTCTGGTTTTGCTCCTGAAGTCAATGGAAACTACATTGCAGTTTCAAGCTCCTGCAGCAGCCAAGATGACTCGGTATGGCCAAGTGTACAATAGATATCACCTCCAGACTGGCACTGTTCCATAGTGCCAGAGAGCACTATGCACCAGGCTTGTAGAATACTGGAAACTCTCTCTAGAGTCAATGATATTGTGACTTGCTCACTGTGAAGAACATGCTAAGTGGAGCCATGATACCAGGATACTGTAAGTAAAACTTAAACACAATTGACATTACGGTCTGCTCCCATGGAGAGATAACATGTAAAGTATTACAATCCTGAAATTTAAAACTACTAATTGCAACTCAGAATCCTCATACATTAATTAATATTAAAGTACTGTGCTTTTATCCTGTACTAAATATATGCCTAATAATTATAACATTATCTTTTCTATTCTGGATCAGGTACAAAAGCATATTAGACATGTTAAATTCCTGGTAACTTTATTTTCTAAATAATTAATAAACATGTCTATAAAATAAGGCAATGGTCTTAGCCAGGCTCAGCAAACTTACTATTCTAGTGTATTCTACTGTGTAGCAAAAATGAAGCTTACTTGCTAATAATGGGTCACCTATTAAATAGTCAAAATTACCAGAAATTGTACAATTAAAACTGAAATGTAAAAAAAAAAAAAAAAAACACTTTATTCTGTAGTTCTGATCCACTCTCACAGCTTAAAAACTAAGAAAATTTCCATCTCAGTGCACTAATCCTGAATGAAACCAACTGTCCAAAAGGTGCCAGTGCACATGGAGCATCTAACAGAACATGAGTGCCAATTATTAAACAGCCTGAAATGCATCTTCGAAACAAAGCTAAGTATCTATTGCAATTCCAATGTCCTCTTTTAAAAGTGGGTATTCCAAATTTTTAATTAAGTTTGTTTCTTTCAGAGTAAACATCTTATTAACCATGTGAAAACTTCATCCAGCTTCATACAAAATGCCAGATCTATCTTCCTCCAGTTAAAATAACATGAGAGTTTTACACCTTGTTAAGCAATGACTGCAGCCCATGGCCAGCAGGAAGCAGTTACAGAAAAGAGATCATCTCCCTTCAGCACCCCTTTAAGATTAAAGGTGTAAACTCTTTAAGGGTAAAACAAAATTAATAGATAGATCGAGCCTGACTGGAAATCCATGTGAGCGCCAGTGGCCCCAAGATGACTGCAGCGGGGCCTCCGCCCCAGGATTCTGCTGTCCAGAATGAAAACTTCTAAACTTCTAAAAACAAAATCCTAGATGCTACACTAAAAATTGATAAGTAAAATAATCAATCAAAACAACAAACAGCCATCCACCTCATAGCTCCAACAATAATTATGCCAAAGCTTAGCAAGATAAGCTCTGGCATAAGGGAGGAAATGATGTGGACTATGGATGGGAGGCTCTTTGTCTCTTCGGAGATAACCTTAGCCTAAGCTGTCTGTCCTGACTTGTGGGATGGTGAGAGGCTGCAGCCCTGCCCTTGGTAACCATGGCAATGACTCCAGTCCCAGGAAACAGTTTATCAATGCAAACTCTATAAACTTTAAATATTCAGGGAAAATGCAAACCAAATGTGCTAAAAGCTTATCTAGAATGTATGAAGTCCATGCTAAAAACTTACCTAGGATGTGGAAGATATAAGCTAATTCAAGCCTATTGACAGCTGAAACAAAAGGACCATTTGGCCATTCCTCTCTGTATAAAAGGAATTTGAAAATCTTGTTCGGGGCTCGGGCTCAAAACAAAAAGCTCCCGAGTCTGACCAGCTGTCAATAAACCATTTTTCCTTCTCAAAATCATTCCTGAGTCCTGGCCTTTCTATACACAAATAATTGAACCTCTCTCAAATTCTACAACAATACTAATATAGCCTGTGCATAAATGCAAACTTATTTTATATCCAGAAGTATAAGTTCTATAGGCTTTGGATATTCAGGAAGGAGGCAAGCCAAATGTGTCAAACTTACCTGGAATGTGGGGGATTCATGCTAAAAGCTTACCTGGAATGTAGGGGATATGTGTTAACTCAGGCTTACCTGGAATGTGGGGGATATATGCTAAATCAAGCTCTGGAGGAAATAACCTATCTAATAATCAGATTAAAAAACTTGAAGAAACGAACAAAAAGTCCTTTTGTATACAAGCACCATTTGACTCCCCACTCTTATATCCTCTGTATAAAAGGGACCCAAATATTCTATTCAGGGCTCAGTTTTTATTAGGACAAGAGTCTGCCAAGTCTGGCTGGTCAAAATAAATTATCTTCCTTCTCAGAATTCTCGTGTCCTGGCCTTTGACACTGCATATACCTGACTTCTCTCTGCTACTAAATTTCTGGGGGTTCGTCCAGGATTACGCTGAGAAGGTCAGAGGTGGCAATGGTTGTTTGCCCCTCCCAGATGTCTCTGAGGAGGCCAGGAGGGCCTGGGCAAAACCCAGCCCTGGGCACACCTGGACTCCCCTTTTAGTCCAGAAGGAGTTTGTAGACTTCACCAGAACCCTCCCAGAGGAACTGGGGGCACTAGAAGCTTTAAGAGACCCTGAAAATGAAGCAAGGAGTTCTGCATTCAAGACAGGTAAGACCTCTGGGGGACATAGTGCAGGAAAAGCCTAATTCTAAAATTAGGAGGGGAGCCTGATCAGCTCTCAAAGGAGGAGGCCCCAGTACTCCTGAAAATATAGGAGGAAGTCACCTTCACTCTAGGTCCAAGAAAAGGAAAAGGGGGTGGTTGTGTGCATGTGATTGTGGAGACTGAGTGAGATGCAGAAAATCACTTCTGTGGGGTGAGTGCAGAATCCTGATCCATGGTTCCAAGGTGACTTCATATGGTCAAGGGCAGTCTGGGGTGCCTCCCTGTAAAGGGGCCCTCTTCCAAGTCAGGGATTTGTACCAACCCGCTATGGCTAAGAGGCCCTGAAAGCTCCCATGAGGAACATGGCTGAAGATGGACAAAGCATAAGGCTTGAGTGAATGTTGTGCAGCATTGGCACAGGGTGGAAACATGGGAAACAAGCAAAGGAGGACCCTGTTAGGTTGTATGCTGAAAAACTTCCCCTGTGTGTTCCATGGAGAAATATATGGCATAAAGTTCCAGCCAGGAAAGTTTAGAATGCTTTGTGAATTAGAATGGCCAACTTTTGGTGTGGGCTGGCCCTAGGAGGGCACTTTAGATCCCCAGATCATCCGTAAAGTCCACAATGTAGTAACTGGAAGACCAGGGCACCCATGCCAGTTCCCTTACTTGATGTCTGGCAAAATGCTGTGAGTCAAAGTCCACCCTGGTTAAGGAAGTGCATGACTAAGGAAGCCAGGATTTGCCTAATGCAAAAGCCGAGGAGTGCTTTCCCAGGGACCAGACCAAACAAGCACCATGCAAAGAGCCCAGAGAAAGTGCACCCCAATCTAGTGCCAGCCCACCCATTGTAGAAGGGCCAAACAAAAATAACCTCCCACCACCTTATGCAATTGCTCTTACCATGGCAATGCTGAGAAATGAGAATGAGCAAGTTTCCCTATGCAGTGCTCCCTTGTCATCTGCATGGGGACGTGCGACACCCACACCAGCCCCGCAGTTGCCTTTATCACCATCTACACCAGAGAGGGCACCTACACTATCCCCACAGCTTTCTTTGGAACCTTCCACACTGAAAAATGCAGACCATCTGCTTTTACAGCCAGTTGCCCCTGACAACACAGCACCAATCATCATTCAGGAAGGAGTCACTGAAAAACAGCAGCTCAGACCACGGGAAGCCCTGGGGGCAGAGGGAACAGAGAGAAAGGTGGCCTTCCAGTTACCTCATCATGAAACCTGGGCCCCAATTTATTAGGTTGCATATGGTCAGATTCAGGGGGGAAACTGGACATTTATCTACCAGTCCTTTACCACAATGGGCCTCTTTAACTGGAAAAGCCATACCCCAGCATTCTTGGAAAAGCCTCAAGCCATGACCAACCTTTTCCAGTCCATCATACAAACCCACAAACCCACCTGGGCTGATTGTAAACAACTTACAATGACTTTATTAAACTTTGAAGAAAGAATAAGTGTCACACAGGGGGTTCCAACCTAGCTTAGAGAGCACCCACCTGAGGGAACTCTGGACAGTGACCAATATGCCCGCTCGCAGTTCCCAGATGAAGATCCCCAATGGAATCCAAATAACGCAACCAGGCTCAACCAACTAGAAACGTTCCATAGGGCCTTAGTTGAAGGATTCAGGGCAGGAAGCCAGAAAGCAGTAAACATGGCAAGAAACACCCAAATCCTAGAGTCTGACTCAGTTCTATGAGAGACTGTGCAAAGTCTACCCTTTAACCCAGATGCTCCCAAAAGCCAAACAATGGTCAATGCAGTGTCTATTGCCCAATCACAGGCTGACATCTGAAGAAAGCTAAAGCAGTTGAATGACTTCACTGGTATGAATATCTCTCAGCTCATGGAAATAGCCACTAAGGTTCATGTCAACTGTGATGTAGAAATAAGGAGGGAAGAAAATTGGAAGATGAAAAAGAAAGCAGATCTTCTGGCAGCAGCAATAGTTGAAAAATCCAATCCTGTGTCAAGGAGAGTAAACTGGGAAACCCCCACCCCAAGGAGGGGAAAAGCCCACCCCTAGGGTGAAATCAGTGGCATACTGCAAGGAAAATAGGCACTGGAAGCGAGAGTGTCCCAGCCGACCACTCAACCCCATCGCTGCAGCCAAAACATTAGCCAGGAAAGCTAGCGGGGTGTCACAAACCAAACCCTGTGTTTGTTAAAATTCAGGAAAAAAATGAAGAGGGCTCTGATAGAAATTATTAGAACAGACTTGGCTCCTATTCTCTCAGCCCTGCAGAGCCTATGGTCAGAATCCAAATTGGGAGCCACACCATACATATGATGGTCAACACTGGGGCTCAACATTCTGTAATAACCAAGCCAGTTGGGCCTCTATCAAAAAGACAAGCCACTATCATAGGGGCAACTGGCAAAAGTACCCAACAGCCCTTCTTCCAATCCAGGACCTTTAACATTGGCAGTAAGGAGGTCATTCAAGAAATCCTTTATCTCCCAGAGAGCACAGTCCCCCTCCTGGGTCAAGACCTGCTGTCTAAACTGCAGGCACAAATTACCTTTAATGCCATGGGGCAAGCCACACTGACACTGGGACCACAGGACCCCCCAAAAATAGCGCTAACCCTCCCTCTGCAGGAAGAATGGAGACTGTTTTGCCTCAGTAAAACTGGCCAATCCACAGCCACACAGCTCTGCTTTTAAGATGTGCCCAAAGTATAGGCAGAGGGCAACCCAACAGGGATGGCACATAACATTCCTCCAATTATTACTGAAATAGAGCCCACAGTCAGTCAAGTAAGCATAAAGCAATATCCAGTTCCATGCAAAGTGCAAGAAAAAGTCCAGCTACATATTCAGAGATTACTGAATGAGGGCATATTAAAGTTGTGCCAGTCTCTGTGGAAAACCCCACTCTTCCCAGTTTAAAAAGCTGGGGATTACCATCCAGTCCAGGACTTATGAGCAGTTAATTCAGCAGTAATAACCCTCCATTCTGCAGTTTATAATCCATATACTCTTCTCAATTTAATACCCTCATCAGCAATCTACTTTTCATGCTTAGATCTTAAGGATGTCTTCTTTTCCATTTGGGTAGACCCAGAGCCAACCGATTTTCACCTTTACATGGGACAATCTGAACTCAGGCTAGCAGTGGCTAACATGGATGCAATTGCATCAGGGATTTAAAAATGCACCCACTATTTTTGGACAAGCCCTGGCCAGTGATCTCAAATCCTTTAAACCAGAAAGCCTTAACTGTTTCCTCCTCCAAATATGTAGATGACATCATCCTCAGAAGTCACACCTACCAAGATGATGGAACCCATGCCGTTTTAAAGCATCTACAGCAAAAATGCTATTGGGTGTCTAAGAAAAAAACCCAAATCTGCCTACCTTAGGTCAAATATCTTGGTTATAAAATAGTGTAGAGGCACTGTGAATTGGGACTAGAAAGAAAGAAAGCAATCTGTAGTCTCCCTGAGCCCAACCCCTTCTGGAAGCTGCGAGACTTCCTCAGAGCAGCTGGATTCTGCCACAATTGGATCCCCAATTTTGGGGTCCTCACACACCCTTTATATGAAGCCACAGTGGGGGAAGATCATGATCCCCTGCTCTGGGAAAGCCCACAGAAAAATACTTTCACTGCTCTCAAACAAGCTCTAATACAAGCATTGAGCCTCGGGCTTCCAGATCTCAGTAAACCATTCTACCTCTATGTTCATAACTGCCAAAGTATCGCAGTAGGAGTACTCACTCGATACCTCAGTTCCTGGCAAAAGCCTGTAGCTTATCTCTCCAAAGAACTGGACACTGTAGCCCAGGGATGGTCCTAAAGCCTGCAAGCTGTAGCAGCTGCAGCAATGCTAACACTAGAAGCCATAAAATTAACTCTTGGGCAGCCTATAATTGTCTTGGTTCTGCATGCAGCAATCACAATCTTAGAAGCCAAAGGAACACAGTTGCTTACTAGCAGCTGCCTGGTTAAATATCAAACCCTCTTATGTGAAAATTCATCCATCCAACTGGAACTTGTAAAAATCCTAAATCTTGCCACCTTGCTACCCATGGAGCCAGGGGTTCCAGCCCATAACTGCCTGGAAACATTGCAGGAAGTATATTCCAGCTGAACAGACCTCCAAGATCAGCCACTGGCAAATCCTGACATGGAGTTCTTCACGGATGGGAGCAACTTTATGCAGGGCAGCAATTGGTGAGCAGGATATGTTGTAGTAACATCCAAGACCACAGGAGAGGCCCAGTGCAGATAACCCATCAGCACAAAAAGCCAAATTCATTGCCCTCACCCAAGCCAGCTGGGGCCAGAGTTAACATCTACACAGACTCCATATATGCCTTCCTTACCCTGCATGCACGTGGAGCCTTACACAAGCAAAAAGGACTCATTAACTCAGGAGAAAAGAGCATTAAATATGGCACACAGATTCTGGAACTACTAGAAGCAGTTTGGGAGCCTATCAAAGTTGCTGTGATGCACTGTAAGGAACACCAGACAAGCCACAGCCTCATCACCCAGGGAAATCAGAGGGCAGACACTGAAGCAAAAAGAGTAACACAGAAAGGATCCCTATCTGAAAACCTGGCTGTTGCTCTCATTCCTCAACCTCTTAATTATCAGAAACTCCAGTATACACTGCCTGCTATTGTCCCGCAGCCTCTGAATCACCGGGAGTTGCAATATACTCAAACTGAGAGAGAGTGGATATTCTCTGAGAGTGGGACACAAGGAGCAATTAGATGGTAGACATTGCCCAATCATAGAATAGTTGTGTCACTAATATTAGCCAAAACTGTAGTTCAAGACTACCACAAGAACACACACTTGGGAAAAACCTATCTTAAGGAAGTGTTGGTAAGATTCTTCTACATCCCAAGTCTAGCCACTATCACCCATGCTGTATGCCAGTGGTGTGTGAAATAACCCTAAAAATAACCCTAGCAGGGGCCCGCAAGAGCCCCAGGAGTCCAAAGAATTGGCAGTATGCCCCTCAAAGATCTTGTAGTTGATTTCGCTGAAGTGCAACAATCCAGAAGCTAAAAATATCTCCCAGTCCTCTTCTGCACCTTTTCTGGCTGAGTGGAAGCTTTTCCCACTCGAACAGAAAAAGCTGAAGAAGTAGCCAAAGTTCTCCTCAGGGAAATCATCCCTTGATATAGGCTACCCCTCTCAATTGACTCTGACAATGAACCTGCCTTCATCTCCAAAATCACTCAAAAGATTGCCAAAGTACTGTACAGCCAATGGAAACTGCATGCCACTTATGTCCTCAAAGCTCAGGTAAAGTAGAGTGAATGAACTATACTGTAAAATTTATAGTGCCAAGATTTGCCAAGAAACTGGGCTAACATGGGTGCAAGTACTTCCGAGTGCTCTCCTCCAAGTTTGGGCCAGCCCAAGCTGAAAGATAAACCTAACCCCTTATGAAATCCTCTTTGGGAGACCCCCCCCCCCTTAATCTGAAATATAGAAGGGGATCTCAGAGAAAGAGGAAACTTAGCAATAGCTCACCAAATGATCAGCTTAGGAAAAACCCTGTAAAACCTGCATCACTGGCTCCAAGAAAGGGTTCCCATTAGCTGAAGCAGCTCCATACACCTGTACTAGCTGGGAGTTGCAGTCTGGGTCAAAGACTGGAAATCAGCCCCACCAACTCCTTGATGGCAAGGACCCTATCTTGTCATTTTATCCACCCCCAGTGCAGTTAAAATAGCTGAAATCAACCATGGATACACTATAGCTGGGTCAAGCAAGTTGCCCCAGAGCCCTGGACCTGTATTACAGATACCCACAACTCAACCAGACTCATCTTGCAAAAGAACAAAACACCAAGCCCTGCTCTAGTCACACCCTGGAAGTTGACTGGTCCACGCATGGCTGAAGATTTAGGATGGAACACCAAGCCCTGCTCCAGTCATAACCCAGAAGCTGGTCAATGCACAGCTGAAGAATAAGAATCTGGTTTAATCCCAGTTACAATGCCCCTTCAGTTATTTTCCATACTCCTAGCCCTGACCCTCCCCTGGTCCCAGGTCGGCACCACAGAGCATAAGCCATGTATCCAAAAGATGCAAATGGGGGCCCATGTCAATACCACATTAATATATCATAGCCATTACACCTACAAGGGCCATATAACCATCTGCCAGTTTCAAGGAATCTCCTATAGTACCTGTAACGTATCTGGCCAAATAACCTACTTTGACCACAAACCCCCAAAAGTCTCCCATATATGGGAAATAAGAGTGCTTAATCAAAATGGGGAGCTACTTAACTCTACCCCAGTCACTAGCCAGAACCAATGTGTGTCCCTCCTATTTGACTTTAAGATGTGAAATGATGGAAAACTTAAAAACAGTTATACCAAAAAAGTAAGAAAGTAAGAATTATGAGTTAATTGTGAACTGTATGCTTCTATTGGTGTGTTGTACGTTGTTTTGTGTTTGTTTGCTCAATGTCGGTGTATATTTTGATACCTTCAAATGGTAACATAAGTTAATAAATAAAAATTTTTAAAAGACCTTTATTCAAATGCTCAAAAATTAAATAATCACTTATATTAGTGCATAATTTTAAATATTACGATCTCTACAATGATAAAAAAGTGTAGGTCTTGATTAACAAAAGTACTGTAAGTCTTTTCATAAAGAATAATTCTTACCTAGATTTATTTTTCCTCACAGGATAAAATGAAGGATGTAAAACTTAAATGAATATTAAAGAAGGTTAAAAGTTTGTGGGAATGCTGACTGAAATTTAATAAGTTTTTTCAAAAAGGTGTGTTTTGTCCTAAAATAGGATGACTAATTTTCATAAACTCACAGGACTTAACTGCATGTGGCAAGTCATAGAAGGTATTGTGGTAACTTTAAGTACGTGAATGTGTTCTGTGTAGGGTAAATTTTGTCTCAAAATAATATAATTATAGTCTATATAGTTATAAATAATTATAAGAAGTTTAAAGAAGCATTGTTTAAATTAAGGTATAAAATGGCTAATTCCAAAAAGTCATTATTAGACAAAACCTGAATTGATAATAATAATAAAGGGTAATTTTACAACAGGAGAAGTTGGCAGCCAGCCTCCCTTACCAACTTGTTTCTAAAAGACAGTTTCTGGAATTGCATGCTACTAAGTATTTAAAGTGAAGAAAAGTTCATTATTTTAACAAGTTTGTTTAATGTTGATGGAATTATTTGTTATAAGAAGTTTGCCTGGAGACAATTTCCAAAATCATTTTGGTAACTTTTGTATGTAGGATGTATAGAATGTGTTTTTATTATTAAGGAAACAGAACATAATTTTGTCCTAAGATAAAATGATCAGTTATTAAGAAAGACTAAAATGTGGGACAAAACCTAAATGATACTAAGAGTACAAAAGGTTCATGGAAAAGGAAATTTTGTGCTTAAAGTTAAATAAAATTTGATGGGTCTATCTATAAAGTTTTAAAAGGTTTAGTATCAAGTAGCGTACTAATGCAAAGTTAAAATTTTGTTCTTTCTCAAAGTCTCTCAAGTAATTAGTCTGTTTTAGTAAAAGTTTATGAAAAGTTTTTATCCTAAATAATCAGTATATAAAGAAAGTCTTTTATCAAAATACCTTCTTGTGCTTTAATCTCCTCATTTCCTCAGTGTTCAAAGAAGAAAAGGTCTTATCTCTTTTAAAGGAACATCACGGTCAAACCACTTTCTCAAAATAAAATCCTGAAAAGTAGCTTTTTATTTCAAACTTGTTACAAGAGATTTGTTCTTTTACCTTGAAAGAAAAATTAAAGTAATAAAATAGTTGAGTTCATTTAATATGTTTAAGTTAAATGAAAGGTGTTTAAAAGTGTTATAAGATTAAAGGGATTTTTTAACCTTCTGTTAATTAAAGTTGTATGAATAAAAGGTTCATATGAATACTTAAGAGTGTATAAATTTACCAATATTTCAGCATAATATTAAACAAAAGTACAATATGGTTAATTATGGTTTTAATTATTATAAAAAATTGTGTGTTGCAGAAACAACCTTTTATCATCAATTAAAGTAACAACACTGTAGCATGCAGGAATCCTAAATACTGCTAGATTGTTGCAAGAAATTAATATCTAACTGTGTCACTACCACTTTGTTTTAAAACTTGCTAAAACTTTCTTTAGTATCCTCTTAAACAAGACAAGCCAGCATGCATTCCCCTATCATGGAAAACCCAACAATGGACTTTTACAGTGCTTCCCCAAGGCTGTGACCATGGCCCAACCATCTGTCGTGGCCTGGTGGCAAAAAATGTGTGGCTGAAACTCTACTGATGACATTACTTTAACCAGTAATCCTTTTCCAAAAATTAAAAGAAACATCAGAAATAATAGTATTTATCTTAAAAGCCTAAAATAGGCAAACAATCAAAACAGGCTGCAAAGTCTCTGCTGCTCTATCAATTCTTAAATGTTATTTGGTTGGATAAAACAAAACTATACCCTCTGTTGTAATTTAAAAAGTACAATGTTTTCTCATGTTAATAGAGTTTGTAATATTGTTAAAATGCTAAAAATCTTTCATTCCTCATTTAGCTCAAATATTAAAACCATTGTATGTATTAATTGAGAAAAGTCCTTCATGGAAGTAGGAAAACCTCCAGCAGGCTGCTTTAAATAATAATAAAAGGGAGGTAAATTGTGGACATTAACTTAGCCTGTGAATTGGATGTGGCAAGGACCAATATGGGCTTTGGGTGGGGTTTGTGGCAAAGGCAAAATTCTAAACAAGTACCCCTTGGTTTTTAATCACAATTCTGAAAAGAGGCCAAAAGTACAATATAAAAAAGCAATTGTGTGCAGCAAGGGAGGTCCTGCTAAAAGTGCAGGATTTAACCCAATAGTGTCTGGTTACTCTGAAGACTGCCTATCCTATCCAGGGGTGGACTGCAAAAACTAAAAGCAAATCGGAAATGGTGCACTGTTGTAAATCACCCTCAGATGTATGGAAGAACATCCGGGATACCTGCTAGTAGTAACAGGTGACTGTCTGGCATGTCCCTGCCCACTCCTCTAACATCCCTTTTAGGACTGTTGATGCAGATGCCTTTGTGAAGATCCAGGGCCTGGGCATTACTCAGATCACGGGCATCCCATGTAACCCACGAGGACCAGCCCTTGTGGAACGGGCCAATGGTACCCTTAAACCTGCTTAAATAAACAGCAGGGGGAGAAGAGCCCTGGGACTTAACCACGCCTCATCGCCATCTTGTGGCTGCATTATTTACTTCAAATGTCCTTAATTGTGCCACAGACGGCACCACAGCAGCAGAAAGACATTTTCGAGGTTCGGGTAAGTGTGGTCCGGCTCCACTGGTATATTGGAAAGATCTGGCCACAGGCCAGTGGAAGGGGCCAGATCCTGTACTAATGTGGGGTAGAGGTTATTGCTGTGTTTTTCCAGAAAAGGCAAGCCAGCCGCTGTGGGTGCCCGAGCGAGCCGAACGTCATGCCTGGACGCCTGCAATGGAGTCACCCTGTGCCAATGATGATGAACTCCCATCCCAGACTGACAGTCCTTCTCCTACTCCTACTGCCGAGCCTGGGACACTCGTATGACTATTGGACCTATTTCCCTGCTCCTCCTCTGCTACACCCTTAACGTGGAGTGACCCTTCTGTCCCAGTGCACGTGAACGACACCACCATGACGGGCGGCTTTGCTGATAGTCACATTTCTGCACAAGTAGTTAATTTGTTCAACTTTTCAGGCTTTACCCCAGCTGCACCTATATGCTTTTCTCCTCATGGCCATCAGGGCTGTCTACATACACAACAGGAAAATCAAACCTCTTTCGGAGGTGGCAAGGTGGGCACTGTTTCCGATCCGTGGGACTTAAGCAAATATATTCAAATAATCCGTAAATGGGGTTTCTCTGCTGACACACCTGTTGCTGCCAATTTATGCCCCCCAGTGCCATTATGAATCAATACTAGAAACATAGAATTTCATGGATTTCCCCCATGCCAACAATGCGCTTATGTTCCTGCTCATGCACATAAAATTACTGGGCTCCATAAAGTAGTATATACTTGGGCACAACGCGTTGATCATACACACCTACATATCCATCTTAAATCCACTGGAGGTTCTGTCAGCAATGTTTGGAAGGAGTACTCCAACGGGACCTTTGGTTATTGGCAGCTGCCACACATCACATTACCTTTACAAATCCTGGAACCACGAACTTGCGGCTTGTGTCTCCTTATGGACTTCAGGCCTGTGTGCCCTCTCCTCCTGCTATTGTAGCAGGAACTGTTAACATTTCAAAGACAGAAGAGTATTATTATGTATATTGTTTGCATTGTAATTTAACTGTGTTACCACTGCTAATTGGGTTGATGATCTCTTGATAGTTCAACAGCCTACTTTTGTTATGCTTCCCGTGCATTTAGATACCCCCTGATATAGTGACCCGGGGAAAGAATGTTGCAAATTATCCAACAACAATTAGCCCCCTGGTGCCCTCGAACCCTAGGTTTAATTGTAGCTGGCATTATCACACTCATAACAGTCATTGCATCCTCTATTACTGCCAGACTTGCACTTTCTCAAAGTATTCAAACTGCACATTTTGTTAATTCTTTAGCACAAAATACTTCCCTAGCTCTGTGGGACCAAGAATACATTGATCATAAATTAGAACAAAAATTAAATGCTTTGGAGGAAACTGTTATCTCTTTGGGTAATCAACTAGATGCTTTACAATATCGAATGCACCTACAGTGCCATCCTCAGTACACTTTTGTTTGTATTACTTCCGTATTGTTCAATAATATGAAATGGAATTGGACTGCCATCCATCTCCATTTGCAAGGAATTTGGAATCATGAAAATATTAATTTAGATTTACAGAGCTTACATGATGAAATCCTGGCCCTCCAATTAGCTCATCTTGCTACATTAAATCCTGAAGCTATCGCTAACAGTCTGCTAACCAGTTTATGAAATGTTGCCCCTTGGGATCTCCTCCATTACAATATATGGTATTTGTTGACTTTGGCCTGTCTTTTGCTGCTTCTCTGGTGCTTACTACCCATAATCCATGCACATTTGCAACAGTAGATAAACTACATACATACAGAAAACACCCAGTTACGTCTGACTCAAAAGACCTTAAGGCACAATAAGATGAGAACAGCTCCCTTGAAAAAGAATTGCCTACACAAGTTTCTTGTCCTTGCTGGCTGGTAGTCAATGACAGGCAAGAGTCCCAGAGGGGGCCAACTTACGACAGGCACAGTCATAGCTGGCAGCCTTTTTCTATAATAAAAAAGGGGAAGATATGGGGAGCCCTGCAAAGCAGGCCCCAAAGTTCAAAGTAAGAATGTAGACAAAGTTCACCTGGAGAACCTGGAGGTAAAATAGGAGGTGCCCACTGGCAAGGTCATGTGCTGAGCTGAATATGCTGAGTGTGGATAAGAAAGAAATTTGTTATCTGTAGGCTTATAAATAGAAGAATAACTTTTGTATTTGTAGTAACCTAGAAACAACCCCCCCCCCCCGCCCCCCGAATGTGCTGTTTCCCCTTATGGTATGAAATAAAATGCATGATTAAGCCAAGTGCCTGAGGTAGTTGCAAGCTCCTCATGGTCCACCTGGCCCCGGCTATTTTGTGTCTTTCATTTCTCAACCTCACACTCTTCTCACCTCAGGAACCTGTTCAACTGTGTAAGTCACAGCACTACTGGGAATAATTGCCTTCCTCATAGGAGGATGCACCATACTACCTTGCCTCCTCCCTTTCATCATAAACAGAATGCACACTCTAATTAATGGTATAGTAAAAATGCAGACAGCTACCCATCTCATGGCTCTATATACATAACAAGTTAATCCAGAGAGACTCTGACAATAGTGATGCTGAAGCTTAATAACCTTAAGCATGCATCAAAGGGGGGGGATAATATAGCCTGTGCATAACTTCAAACTTATTTTATATCCAAATATGCCTAGAAAGCCAGTTGAGAGGTATAAGCTCTATAGGCTTTGGATATTCAGGGAGCATGCAAACCAAATGTGTCAAACTTACCTGGAATGTGGGAGGGTCATGCTAAAAGCTTACCTGGAATGTAGGGGATATGTGTTAACTCAAGCTTACCTGAAATGTGGGGGATATGTGTTAAATCAAGCTTACCTGGAGGAAATAACCCATCTAATGCTCAGATAAAACACTTGAAGAAACTAACAAAAAGTCCTTTTGCATACAAGCACCGTTTGAATCCCCAGTCTTATATCCTTTGTATGAAAGGGACTCAAAAATTCTGTTCAGGTCTCAGTTTTTATCAGGACAAGAGTCCGCTGAGTCTGGCCAGTTTAAATAAATCATCTTCCTTCTCAGAATTCTCATGTCCTGGCCTTCAGTACTGCACACACCCAACTTCTCTCTGCTACTACATTTTCCACTGATGCCCCAACCTCTCAATGCTCTACCTGGTGCTGGGAGTTATGAACATGAACTGCTACACCCATTTTAGGAAGACGGTCCAACTAAAAACTCACCTAGGAAAGGGAACTGGGTTTGTCATTGGGGGTCAGTGGGGAGGCTGAAGATTATTAAATTTTTAATGCTTCATTTTTCAGAAGTCTAGTAATAAGTAGTGCTCACATAGTTTTCCACTACCCAAAAATCTTCTTTAGGGAGCCATGTAGACTCATTAAGACTTTTTTCTTGTGTCCCGGGCATTGTTCTAGGGGATTTACATATACTGCTGCATTCAGTCCTCACAACAGCGTTATGGTATATTTGTTATTGGTTACATTTTGCAGAGAAAAAAAAAAACCCCGAAGAGGTTTAGTAATTTGCCAAAATATCTTTAACAAGAAAGTGGCAGGAATGGGGGGGGGGGGGTGAAGAGTGGGGTATATGGGAACCTCTTATATTTTTTAATTTAACATTTTGTGTGATCTATGTAACTTTTTTAAAAAGAAAATAAAAATATTTGCTAAAATTATTTAAAAAAATAAATAAATCTGTGGTTTTCCCCTTAAAAAAGAAAAAACCAAGTAAGTGGCAAAGGAAGACTGAGGGAGTTCAGATGACTGCCCAGTTAAGTCAGAGCAAAAAATAAAACTCAAGCTTCCTGATGGCACTCTAAGGCCACCACATCAAGCAACAACAGTGGGCTCCAGTAAATAGCCAATCCCTTGATAGATTTAAAAACTTAAATCCTCAAAGAATGTTCTTGGCACTGACTGATGCTGACATTTTCAATGCAGGAGATGCACTATCTTTCTTCTTTGGAGACTGAGTGCTCTGATGTATGAAAATAATCAACCACAGAGTATGTCTGGTGAACCTGAGTGATTTTGTCCAGAACTGCATTACCCCAGGCCCCCTCTATGATAAATATCCAAACCCACCTTAATAAAAATTATTTCATTTTTTAGGATTTTCCTTTCCCAAATATTTTTAATCACCTCAGAAATATTGACATGTACAACCTGTGAACACTTACGTCCCAGCAGCTTTGGCTTTAGCTTATGGTAACTTCTACCCAGCATGTTCCTGTATGTGTTTTCCACATAAAATCAGATTCACTTCCTCTCTACCCGGATTTGCTGTTGCTTTGCTGGGTGCTGGCCACTGACTATACTGCTTGTTCATCTTCTCAGGGCCCAGCCATTTCTATAGCAATAATCTTTGGCTATTCATTTCTGCTTCCACCTCTCTGCTTTCCCCTCCTACTTTCTAACCCTTCCCCCTCCTCTTCTGTCTCATCTCTCTCTCTCTCTCTCTCCCTCTCCCCCTCTCTCTCTCCCTCTCTCTCTCTCTGTCATTTTCTCTCTCTCTCTTTCCAGTTATAGGGATTTTCACAGCAGTGCTTATTGAGTCCTTAGTGAAGAATTGATTCTTTAATTTTTACCATTCCCTTTTTCTTACCCCTTGGGCAAAGGGAGATAGTGCACAAAGTTCATACAGGTATTAGGATGTTCGAGAAAAGGTTTACCTGTTTCTATAGCTGAGTGTGCCTATTGCCAGGCATTGTCATGTTGACTTTTATGATAATTCTTTTCCTCCCTTGCCCCATTATTCATCCTTGAGTCATGGCTGAATTGAGGGCCTATTTAAGAATCATTTAAGGGCAAATAAAAAAAAAAATAACAAGCAAACAAACATGTAAAAAAGGAAGCAAACACACAAATACATATATATATATATATTTATAGATACACACAGAAAGGCTTTAAACAAACAACTAGACAAAAGAGAGATTCAACTGGCAATGTCTGACAATGTCTGGTCAGAAACCAACTTGATCTAGAACTCAAAAGACATCTCCAGAACCTACCACTTTGTTCTCCTTCAGCAGATTTGTCTCCATCCTAGGGTTCCACCCTATACCCCCCCACAACAATTCCAGGCTCTCCTCAATATGGTTGCAGCAGTTCTAAGCAATTTCTTCTCTCAGTATCAGAAGCATTTCATTCCTGTCATTTCAAATAAAAGTCCTAGGATTTACTTAGATTGGACACGTTTAAATCACAGTCATAACCTATCAGTCTGATCATAATGAGGATTATGTTGATTGAGAATCAGGTTTTGGGGGGGGGGGGGAGATGTTCCCCAAAAGAAACTTGACATTTTGCAACTAATACTTTTAAATTTGTTAAAAGCCTGTGTATCTGACTTACATAGAAATGAGGAAAGAAATGAGGTTCAGAAACTGATTGATACATATTTTCTCTGGAAATCAGTGTCTCGTTGATCCAATACTGCAAAGGAGATAGAATATTGTGCCTATAGTATTTTAAAAATTACTTATGGTGGGAAGTGGATGTGGCTTAACTGATTGGGCTTCCATCTACCATATGGGAGGCCCTGGGTTAAATTCCCAGGTCCTCCTTGTGAAGGTAAGCTGGCCCACACCTGCAGAGAGCTGATGGCCTGTGTCTGCAGAGAGCTGGCACAGCAAGATGATGCAACAAAAGGGAGACAAGCAGACACAGAAGAACATGCAGTGAATGGACACAGAGAGCAGACAGCAAGCAAGTGGCAAGGATGGAGGGGATAAATAAATAAAATAAATCTTAGGGGAAAAATTCTTAACAAGAAAATGACGTGCTCAGTCCTTTACTCTCACTCCTGATACCACAATATACCTCACCCCAAAGAAATAGATTGGTATGAACAAATTTTAAGGTTCTTTTCCTTTCAATTTTCATTGTTTGTCAAAATTCTGGATCAAATCTGAGGAATTTCAACTCTTTATAGAAATTGCACATGATACCTGCTCAAATTTTAACTCTACTCATCAGCTTTAATTTATAAAGGGAACTCACCTAAGATTAAATTAGTTTGAGTTGTACACTGAAATGACCAAGTGTCTCCAGATAATATGTGTCTATGTATCCAGTGGCAAAGATACAACATTTTTCTTTGCCATTTTCAAGTTATTAAAATACATATCACACAACACCTTTAACTCTAATTATATAAATCGCAAGTCCACCCAGCACTCTAGGTCTTACCAATTACAAAGAAGACATAATGGTTATAGCAGTTTGATATTGTTTAAGAATTCCAAAAAATAGATATTGGATTATGTTTACAAATTGATCTGTTCCTCTGGGTACATTAGATCGTATTGGATTCAGAGCTTTCATTCTTACTTGAGTAAATTATGAGTAAGGCTTTGATTGGGCCACATCAGTAGGACATTGAATCCCCATCCACCAAGGGGACAGGGACTCACAGAGAAAATGACACTGCAGAAGAGAAAGTTGGAGTTTTTTTTTTTTTGCTGATGCCTGGGTAGTAACCACACAAGAGAAGAATACAGGGAATAGAGATGACTCCACTGGCATGGCAGAGGCCCCAAGAAGAGAGCTTGATAGTATACAGCTGACCTAGTGAAAAGACCAGTGCAGCTGAGCCTGGAGAGAAACAGCCCCAGGAGAGAGACAAGACTTATACCAGCCTACAGCTGAGAAAGGACGGAGCTGGTATGGGACTGTGGAACCTCAGGAGGAAGAGGAAAGCTGAACCTTTGCAGAGACTGGCAGCCATCTTGTCCTAACATGTGGCAGCAGACTCTGATGAGGGAAATAACTTATGCTTTATGGCCTTATGACTGTAAGCTTGTACCCCAAATAAAATACCATTTATAAAACCCAACAGATTTCTTGTAATTTGCATCAACATTTCTTTTGCTGACTAATACAATGGCATCATGGAAAGAGTATAGGTTTTGGCATCTCACAGAACTGAGTCTTTATGAATTCTAACACTTCATTTTACATGCTGAGGTGGGAAAGATTTACAACTTCTTTCAATCTCAGTTTCCTCAAATCCAAAATGGTGATGATTGGCATACTTTATTCATTTTGAAAATTAAATGATGTAATTAATAAAGTGATCTTGTCAAAATGTGCAAAAAGAGGATGGCAGAGTGAGATGCTTCAGGGCTCTGTTCCCCCACAGAAACTTTGACCAACCAGAAAGAACCAGCCAAAACATCCTTCCTAAAGCCCCAGAAACAGTTAAGGAATGCAGTAACAGAGTGAGTGCTGCATCAAAAAAAAAGGGCCGCTTAAAAGCAGTAGGATTTCAGGAGCACTGGCTATCCCCTCCCCTAAACTCACCAGTACAGTTTGGAAGCTGGCCATGCACTCTCTGTGTGGTGCTGCTAATAGAGTAAGAAGAGTAATCCTCATGCATGTACTGGAAGCTTATATATCTGGCCCAATCTATGTAGTGGTGACCAGAAGGGCTCACTGTCCCAGAATTCGACCTGCTTGTAGAAGACAGTTCACAGAACTCTTCTACAGAACACTGTGGAAAAGCAATCAAGACATGCCACCTGGGGTAAGGGATTTCTGACTGTAGCATATATTGTGCCATGACCAGGGTCACAGGGAAAAGGGGTCATTTACACCCATGTAAATGTAGGAATTCTTAGGGCCACACAGGTATTCCCAGGACAAAATGCTTGCACAGAAAGGATCAGGGAGGCCACTATGCTTTGTCCTGGAGCTATTCTCTAAACTCATTGTACGGGTAAGCTCTGAAGGAGAGCACTTGCACAGATCAATCTGCAGACTAGGAAATGTGTTTATTTTCCCTTCTTCTTCTTCTTTTATTTTTTATTTTTTTATTAGATCCTGACATTCAAGGAAAGCTTTTCATAAAACTAATTGGATAGAAACTTAAAGAACAGAAAGCTCAAAGCTTAAATTCCAGCAATAACACTTAAAAATAATAAAATGTCCAGTTTTCAACAAAAGGTTACAAAACATACAAAGAAACAGGAAGCAATGATCCAGGCAGAAGAGAGTACAGCATTAAAAATATCGATGAGGAGTACCATACCTGAGACATATCAGGCAAAGACATTTTAAAGAGTCCTAAATATGTTCAAAGAGCTAAAGGAAAACATGGACAAAGAACTAAAGGAAATAAGGAAACAAGAGATGACCAAAGAGAATATCAATACAGAGATGGAAATTATGAAATGGAACCGAACAGACCTAAAGTCCAGAGTAACAGAAATTTAAAATTCCCTAGGATTCAACAGCAGATTGGAGGTGGCAAAAGAAAAATCAGAGAACTGGATGATAAAATGATTGAAATCATCTAGTCTGAGGAGCAGAAAGAAGAATGAAAAAAATGAACAGAGCCTGAGAAACCTGTTGGACACCATCAAACATACCGATATATGCATTGTGGGAGTGCCAGCAGGAGAAGAAAGAGAGAAAGGGGCAGAAGGAATATTCAGAGGAATCTTTCCAAGTTAGCAAAATATGTGAATATGCACTTTCAAGAAGTCCAGAGAACACCAAACAAGATAAATCTGAAAAATATACCCCATTAGGGAAGCAGATGTGGCTCAAGCAACTGAGCTCCTGCCTACCACATGGGAAGTCCCTGGTTCAGTTCCCAGTGCCTCCTAAAGAAGACAGTGAGCTGGTGCAATGGGCAGGTGCAGCAAGCTGATGCAACAAGAGACACAAGGAAAAAAAAAAACACAAGAGACACAACAAAGCAGGAAGCAGGGGTTCCCAGTTCCTCCTAAAGAAGATAGCAAGCTGATGCTGAAGCAAGTTGATACAATGGGCAGGCACAGTGAGCTGATCCAACAAGATAATGCAACAAGAAATGTGGGAAGGGAAAACATAATGAGAAACACAACAAAGCAGGAAGTGCAGGTGACTCAAGTGATTAGGCACCTCCCTCCCACATCAGAGGGCTTAAAGTGAAAAAATGGGGGAAAATGTGTCATGTAAGTAGTAACCAAAAGAGAACTGGATAAGCTATAACATCAGATAAAATAGACTTAAAGTCAAACACTATTAGTAAGACAGGTTATTAAGGAAAATGAGAAGACAAGCCACAGCATGGCTGGCAGACAACATAGCCAGCTGACAACATGGCTGCAAAACCTTGCTGGGACATTGAGTGTAACCTTGAGGTTCCATTTTCTCTTTCCTGGACCTCCCCTTGGCCCTAGATATTCCAAACTGTCCTCAACATTGGTCCTACCATTGGTGGGGTAGCAAATAATAGTTGTGGCCCCTCCCATTAGGATTAATAACGGGAAGGGTAATCAATCTTTTAGTAAAGGTGACTGTACAAGCCGGATTGCTCTCTCTGCATGGAGGAGCTCACACCAAATCACAGTGTGTATTTCCTCTTTCTCTCCCATTTCTCAGCCAGCTCTGTTTGTTCCCCCATTTCCCAATAAATTCTTTTTTGCTAGTCACATTAAACTGGTATGTCCTTAAATTCATTTATGCAACATAGACAAGAACCTAGAGGAATCTAACACTTCCCCATCTTCATTAAGAGGGACGAAGATTGTCATTAAATACCGATAAAAGGGTTCATTCAACCAGAAGATATAACAGTTATACACACACACACCCCTAACTGCAGAGCACCAAAATATATGAAGAAATATTGAAAAATTTGAAAGGAGAAAAAGAGTTCTACATTAATTGAATGACAACACAAAGTACACAAACGTATGTGTTATGGGCATCCCAGAAGGAGAAGAGTAGGGAAAGGGGACATAAAGGGTGTTGGAGGAAATAATGGCTGAAAGCTTTCCAAACCTACTGAGGGAGATGCATGTACATGTCCAGGAAGTGCAGTGCACTCCAAACAGTATAAATCCCAATAGGCCTACTCCAAGGCATACACTTGTCAAATTATCCAATGCTCAAGGCAAAGAGAAAATACTGAAGGCAGCAACAGAAGAAAGAACCATTACATACAAGGGAAGCTCAATAAGATTAAGTGCTCAGGAAGCGGACTTGTCCCAGTGGTTAGGGCATCCATCTACCACATGGGAGGTCCACAGTTCAAATCTCGGGCCTCCTTGACCCATGTGGAACTGGCCCACGTGCAGTGCTGATGCATGCAAGGAGTGCCCTGCCATGTAAGAGTGTCCCCGCATAGGGGAGCCCCACACACAAGGAGTGTGCCCCATAAGGAGAGCCACCCAGCACGAAAGAAAGTTCAGCCTGCCCAGGAATCGCACCGCACACATGGAGAGATGACACAACAAGATGACACAACAAAAAGAAACACAGATTCCCATGCCACTGAAAACAACAGAAGCAGACAAAGAAGAACATGCAGCAAATATACACAGAGAACAGACAACTGGAGTGGGAGGGAAGGGGAGAGAAATAAATAAATATATAAATCATTTTTAAAAAAATGATTAAGTGCTGATTTCTCATCTGAAACCATGGAGGAAAGAAGGCAGTAGTATGTCATAGTCAAGGTACTAAAATAAAAAATTTCCAGCCAAGAAATCTCTATCCAGCAAAGCTGGCATTCAAACATGATGGAGACTTCAAAATATTCACAGATACACAGAAGCTAAGAGAGTGTGCCAATAAGAAACCTGCTCTTCAAGAAATACTAAAGGGAGTTCTGCAGGTTGAAAGAAAAAACCAGGAGAGACAGAGTTGGAGAAGAATGTAAGAACAACTAAAAAGACAAAAAGAGAAATAGAAACAGCATATGGCATATACAAATCCAAAGAAAATATGGCCAATGTAAGTAATTCCTTGAGAGTAATAATACTGAATGTTAATGGATTAATGGATTAAACTCACTAGTCAAGAGACACAGATTTGCAAAGCAGATAAGAAAATATGACCCATCTATATTCTGTCTATAAGAAACCCACCTTAGACCCAGTGATTCAAGGAGGCTGGAAGTGAAAGACTGGAAAACAATATTACAAGCAAACAATAACTGAAAAAGAGCAAAAGTTGCTATACTAATATCAAACAAAATAGATGTTAAATGTGAAAATATTGTGAGAGACAAAGATTGACACTACATATTAGTAAAAGGCATAATCTTTCAAGAAGAAAGAACAATCATAAACACTTATGGACCTAACCAGAGCACCTCAAAATACATGAGGCAAACACTGGAAAAGCAAACTGGAGGAATAGATGCCTCTACAATTAAAGTGGGGAACTTTAATACACCTTTATCACCATTACATGGATCATGACTGAGAATCAATAAAGAAATAAAGACTTTGAATAATATATTAGAAGACCTGGACCTAATAGACCTATACAGAACACTACACCCAAATACAGCAGGATATACATTCTACTCTACACCATATGGTTCATGCTGTAAGATAGACCACATGCTAGACCACAGAGAAAGATTCAATGAATTCAGAAAGATTGAAATCATAAAAATAATTTCCCTTATCATAATGGAAAGAAGCTGGAAATCTTAAAGGACCAGGAAACCAGATTAGGCACAAAGATATGGAAGTTAAACAATACACTCTTAGACAGACAGTGGGTCAAGGAGGAAATCTCAAAAGAAATAATTAACTACCTTGAAACTAATGGTAGTGACAACACAGCATATCAAAACTTATGACATACAACAAAAGCTGTACTGAGAGGGAAATTCACAGCCATAAATACATACATCAAAAAAGTAGAAAGAGCTAAAATCAAAGGGTTAACTGCACACTTGGAGGAATTAGTAAAAAATAACCACAAACTAAACACAAAGGAAGAATAAAGAGAAAGAAAGAAAGAAAAGAAAGAGAGAAAGAGAGAGAGAAAGAGAGAGAAAGAAAGAGAGAGAGAAGGAAAGAAAGAAAGAGAGAAAGAGAAAGAAAGAGAGTGAAAGAAAGAGAGAAAGAAAGAAAGAAAGAAAGAAAGAAAGAAAGAAAGAAAGAAAGAAAGAAAGTAAGAAAGAAAGAAAGAAAGAAAGAAAGAAAGAAAGAAAGAGAAAGATCAGAGCAGAACTAAATGAAATAGAAAACAAGAAAGCACTAGAAAAAATAAACAAAACAAAGAGCTGGTTCTTTGAGAAGATCAATAAGATTGACAAACCCTTAGATAGACCATTAAAGACAAAAAGAGAGAAGATGCAAATACACAAAACAAGAAATGAGAAAGGTGATATCACCAACTGACCCCTCAGAAATAAAGAGTATCATAAGAGAACACTTTGAAAAACTATATGCCAACAAGAAGGACAATTTAGAGAAAATGGACAAATTCCTAGAAATACATAAGCAACCTACAGTGATGAAAGAAGAAATTGATAATCTCAACAAACCAAGCACAAGTAAAGAGATAGAATCAGTCATTAAAAACCTCCCAACTAAGAAAAGCCCAGGGCCAGATGGCTTCATGGGTGAATTCTACCAAATATTCTAGAAAGAACTAACATCAGTCTTGCTTACACTCTTCCAAAAATTGAAAAAGAAGGATCATTGCCTCACTCATTCTACGGTGCTATCACATTACCCTATTAACTAAAGCCAAACAAAGACACCAAAAGAAAGGAAAATTACAGACCAATCTCTCTATTGAAACTACATGCTAAAACCCTCAAAAACTCCTTGCTAATCATATTCAACAGCACATCAAATTAATTATATACTATGACCAATTGGGTTTCATACCATATAGGCAAAGATGGCTCAACATAAGAAAACCAACTGATGTAATACACCACATAAAGAAATTGAAAGAAAAAATCACACAACCATATCAATAGAAGCAGAAAAAGCATTTGACAAAATACAGCACTATTCCCTGATAAAAACACAGCAAGAAATAGGAATAGAAGGAAAGTCTAAACATGATGAAGGGTATATATGAAAATCCCACAGCCAACATCATATAAAAAGGTGAAATCCTAAAATTTTTCCTTAAAATATCAGGAACAGGACAAAAATAACCACTATCACCCCTCCTATTTAACATTGTGTTAGAAGTACTTGCTCAAGCACTGAGGCAAGAAACAGATATAAAAGGCATCCAAATCGGAAAGGAAAAAGTCAAGATTTCACTATTTGCAGATGATATGATCCTATACATAGAAAGCACTGAGAAATCTACAACAAAGTTTTCAGAATTTATACTTGAGTTCAATAAAGTTGCAGATTATAAGATCAATGCACAAAAATCAGTAGCATTTCTGTAAAACAGTAATGAGCAATCTGAGGAGGAAATCAAGAAAAAATGCTATTTACAAAGTAAATTTAAAAATCAAATACCTAGGAATAAATTTAACTGAAGATGTAAAAGACTTATACACAGAAAACTACACAACACTGTTAAAGGAATAATATTCCCTGTTCAAGGATAAGAAGATTAAATATCATTAAGATGTCTATCCTTCCCAAACTCATCTACAGATTTAATGCAACCCAATAAAAATCAACAAGTTATTTTTTACCAAACTTGGAAAAACTAACTATGAAATTTATTTGGAAGGGAAAGAGGCCCCAAATAACCAAGGACATGTTGAAAAAGAAAAATGAAATTGGAGGAATCATACTACCTGACTTTAAAACATACTATAAAGCTATAATAGTCAAAGCGGCCTGGTGTTGGCACAAGGATAGACATACTGTCCAATGGAACTAAATTGAGAGTTCTGATATAGATCCTCATATATACAGTCATCTCATCTTTGACAAGACCACCAAACTCACTCAACTGGGAGAGAATGGCCTCTTCAATAAATGGTGCTTGGAGAACTGGCTATCCGTATGCAAATGAATGAGAGAGGAATACCATCTCACACTTTATACAAAACTCAACTCAAGATTGGTCAAAGATCTAAATGTAAGAGCCAAGACCATAAAGACCTTGGAAGACAAAGTAAGGAAGCATCTACAGGACTTTGTAATAGAAAATGGCATCATGAACTTCACTCCCAAATTGCAAGCAGCAAAAGAAAAAAATAGATAAATGGGGTCTCTTCAAAATTAAAACCTTTTAAACCTCTGAGGATTTTATCAAGAAAGTGAAAAGACAACCTACCCAATGGGAGAAAATATTTGCTACCATATATCTGATAGGAGTCTAATATCCAGCATGCATTAAGAGATACTATGTCTCAAAAATAAAAATACAAATGACCCATTTGAAAATAGGCAAGAGATTTGAATAGATGCTTCACCAAAGAAGAAATACAAAAGGCTAAAAGGCACATGAGGCGGAGGACTTGGCCCAGTGGTTAGGGCGTTGTTCTACCACATGGGAGGTCGGCGATTCAAACCCCGGACCTCCTTGACCCGTGTGCAGCTGGCCCATGCACAGTGCTGATGTGCGCAAGGAGTGCCGTGCCATGCAAGAGTGTCCCTGCATAGGGGAGCCCCACACGTAAGGAGTGCACCCCATAAGGAGAGCTGCCCAGCGCGAAAGAAAGTGCAGCCTGCCCAGGAATGATGCTGCACACACGGAGAGCTGACACAACAAGATGACACAACAACAACAAAAAAGGAAAACACAGATTCCTGTACCGCTGACAACAAAAGAAGTGGACAAAGAAGATGACGCAGCAAATAGACACAGAGAAGAGACAACTGGGGTGGGGGTGGGGAGGACAGGGAGAGAAATAAATAAATAAAAATTTAAAAATTTAGAAAAAGGCACATGAAAAGATGCTCAACAGCACTAGCTATTATGGAAATCCAAATCAAAACTACAATGAGATATCTTCTTATACTCATTAGGCTGGGGGCTATTCAAAAAACAGAGAACTACAAGTATTGGAGAGGATGTTGCAGAATGGGAACCTTCATCCTCTGCTGGTGGGAATGTAGAAGGATACAGCCATTGTTGAGGACAGTTTGGTGGTTCCTCAAAAAACTAGTTATAGATTTTCCAAATGACCCAACAAATTCCACTACTGGGTATATACCAAGAAGAACAGAAAACAAGGGCACAAACTAATATATATGCACACCAATGTTCATAGAGGCATTATTCACTATTGCCAAGAGTAAAAATAAACCCAAATGCCCATCAACAGATGAATGGATAAACAAAATGTGGTATATACAGACAATGGAATACTACTCAGCTGTAAGAAGGAATACAGTACTAACACACAGGATAACATGGATGACTCTTGAGGACATTATGTTGCATGAAGCAAGCCAGGCATTGAAGGACAAATACTCCATGACCTCTCTGATATGAATTAAGCAAATTAAACTGTCTCAGAGAGCTAGAGACTGGAAGATAGGCTTATAGGAAATAGTGGGGGAGAGGAAGGTTGTGAGCCATTGCCCACATGGGTGTAACCCATGTTAACAGTGGAGGTTAGTAGTTTTGCAGTGAAGGAATAAGACAGGCATGTAGGGATACTATTGAGTGGGCTTTGCAGGCTTGTGGGGGGCTAGAGTTGGGAGGATGGTTCAGATTGTCCATGGAATTGGGGGGAGGTTTGGAGGGGGCATGTGAACACAGGAGATTTTCAGGTACATGGCTGAAACTATAATGTTGAGAAAACTCTTTGGAAAATATAATAAGGAAGAGTTACTTGTTTAAGGTGTTCAGTGGGGAGCATCTGGCACAGGGTGCAACTGGGGCAGGTTTCTAGGGAGTAGGTGCATGTTCATCTTGTTATAGTGTGTTAAATCAGTGGGTGGAGATCCATACAATGAGTGGGAAGATGTTGAACCCCCATCCTAGAGAGGCCTGATGTTCTCAAACAGATGGGAGGGTATCTATTGAGAGCATGGATGGCTCCCAATGGGAGAGTACAGATGAGTGTGTCAAGCTCTCAGCACTGTTGCAAGTATCTGTCAATCTTGTCCTTAAAGCAATGAAGCTTGGATGTCACTATGGGCCCTAAGGGGAGGGGGACAGAGGAATAGAATAGATGGAAGAGGGGGTAACTTGGGGACAATGGAATTGGTCTGCATGATTGTGCAATGAGGGATACAGGCCATGTTAAATTTTACCAAAAATTTATAAAAGTATACAGTCTAAAATGTAAACCATAATGTAAACCCTAATATCACCAAGGTTAGTAGCTATGTTTAAATATCTGTACATTAGTTGCAACAAATGTAACAACCACATGTAAAATGATCTTTGCTGGGGAAGGGGGCATGGGGGAAGGATGTTGGGTCTATGGGAGTTGCCTATATTCTATATGTGACTTTATTGTGACATAAAACTTTTTTGAAGACATAATAAAAAAAATGATATAAGACCCTGAGGAAGAAATGGAAGTGATTGCCTGGCCACTGTACCATACAGGACCACACCAACTACAATGATGAAAGGCAAAACATCAAAATAAAATTTTTGTGATATTTTTCATTTTTTTAATACCCTAATTTATTTTTTACTTTATTTTAGCTTTCCTAAATTATTATGCATTTTATTTCTAATCTTTATACCTATCATTACTATTTCATTTTCCTATTAATTGAATTTGGCAATATACTAGGCTTCATTTTTGAAGAAGTTTTGGATCACAGAGGGATTCAATCATTGCAGGGGAGGAGCATTGGTGTGGGTTGTCATTTATGGGGAATGCATGAGTGGGAGGCAGTTCACTAGGGCATGCATATAGGGTATATAGATATGTTCAGATGTTCACTGGGCATTAATATAGTGGGTAGAGTTTCACATGACAACTGAGGGAGTGCTGAGTTCCCATCCTGGGGGGCTCTGCTGCATCCCCCAGTGAAACACCAACAAGCCCCCAAATGCAAGGGTGAAGACCAGTGAAGAAGGATGGTCCAATGATAGGCCCTTTATACTGATGACTATGCTTATGAGCCTGTGTGCTAGAAATTTCAACTTGGCCTAGAGTTGCAGGGTCCTTAAGAGTTACCTACTGAAAGCCTCCAAGTTGCTCAAATGTAACCACTTTCTAAGCCAAACACAGCATATAAATGCATTACCTTCCCCCCAGCATGGGACATGATGCCCAGGGATGAGCATCCCTGGCACCAAGATATTTCTATCAAACACCAGATGGTGATACAACTAGAAAAAGACCTTGAAATAAAAGGGGGAAATGATGATGACAAATGAGTTTATATGGCTAAGAGACTTCAAAATGAGTCAGGAGGTCATCAGAGGGGTCACACTTATGCACATCTCAACAGGATCTCAGACAACCAAAGTAGATACAACTCCAGGTACTGGTGCTCCTGAGGCTACAGAGATACCCAGGTTCTACAGTAATGACAGATAGCTCTGGAGTTCAGTGCCTTGCCAGTGGGCCCTATTTTGTATTCGTGCTCCTGAGTGTGATGGAATGGGACTCAGATATAACTTCTCTACACATGCCTCTTCTGTCACTTTTACTGAACCTGTGGTTGGGGTTCAGGTTGGTGTATGCCCAGAAGTCTTGAATTTCTTGGCTGTCCAATTACCAGTTGGGCCCTGCACCTCAGCAGAGTTGCACACCTACAGTCCAGTTCATTAGACTTACCCAGGTCAGCTAACAGGGAGGTGAGAATGGTCAACCACCACACTAGGGAACCAAGAGAGTCTATTATTGCAAGTAAGAGAATCCCATCCATCAGCCACATGGGATCTAAGACCCCTTTCGATTCAGAGGGAAAATAGACATAGTCATCCCAGGGCCTTCAGGATGGAGGAATAAAATATGGACTAGAGTGGACTTACTGGTATTTTACTATAGAATTATTGTGACTCTAGCAATGAAAGAAATTATATCATTGATGTGGAGACAGTGGCCATGGGAGTTGCTGAGGGCAGGTAGAGGAAGAAGAGGGGTGATATGGTGGCATTTTCAGGACTTGGAGTTGTCCTGAATAATATTGCAAGGACAGATGCAGGACATTATATATCCTGCCATAACCCACTGAAAGGAATGGATATGTAAACTATAATCCATGCTGTGTAACATGCTCCAAAATGTATTCATCAAATGCAATGAATGTATCACACTAATGAAAGAAATTGTTGATGTGGGAGGAGTGGGGGGAGTCAGGCGTGGGATATATAGGAACCTCCTATTGTTTAATGTAACATTTTGTGTGATCTATATACCTTTAAAAATAATAAAATTGTGAAAAGAGAAAAAAAGGCAAAAAAACAGAAGAAAAACGATGACATAAAGGACAAACATGTCCTTTGTCACCACTCATTTCAGTGTAGTGCTGAAAACATACACAGGTCAGTGGGACAAGGAAAGGAATTTGAAAGAAGCAAAATTATCATTATTTCAGATCATTTGAATATCTATGGAAACTCCCTTCTCCCAAATCTAAAAATAATTAGAATTAAAAGTAACTTTGATGAAATTTTATTATATACTTGTTGTTTATGTATATTCATGTATGAATGACATACTTCAATAAAATTTTATTATAAAAAATAAAAATTTTTAAAAGGACAACTCAATTAAAAAATGGGCAAAAGACTTGAGTAGCTATTTCTCCAAAGAGGATATAAAATGACTAAAAAGCATAAAGAATGCTATACATCATTAGTTACTACAGAATTGCAAATCAAAACCATGATGAGATACCATTTCATACCCACTAAAATCTTTGATTTCATTAAGATACATCAAACATGGTTAAGTCTTAAATTGGTAAGAATTTATTTATTTATTTATTTATTTATTTATTTATTTATTTATTTATTCTCTCCCTACTTCCCTGCCCCAGTTGGTTTTGTGCTCTCTGCTTTCTGTGTCTATTCACTGTGTGTTCTTCTGAGTCTGCTTGTCTTCTTTTTAGGTGGCACTGGGAACCGGTCCTGGGACCTTTTGGAGTGGGAAAGAGGCACTCAAACTCTTGCACCACCTCAGCATCCTTATTTGCTGCATCTCTTATTGTCTCTCCTCTGTGCCTCTTTTTGTTGTGTCTTCTTGCTGCACCAGCTCTCTGCATGGGCCAGCACTGCTACGCAGGCCAGCATGCCATGTGGGCCACTTGCCTTTACCAGGAGGCCCCAGGAATCGAACCCTGGACCTCCTATATGGCAGATGGGAGCCCAATCACTTAAACCACATCCACTTCCTCATAAGAATGAATCTTAAATGCATGTTGCTAAGTGAAAGATGCTAGTCTGAAAAGGTTTCATATTGTGTGATTACAATTATATGACGGTCTGCACAGAAGAAGTCCAAAAATTTTTGTAGATAGTTCACCCTTAAGAAGGTAGAGAATAACTCCCCACTACTTAATTGAGAATGTACATAGTGACTTTCTTCCAAAGAGAACAGTATTGAAAGGTGGGGGAAAGAGTAACTTCAATGTGAATAAACCTGACAAATACTACTTCAAGCCAGGTGCTGAAGGTCAACATCAACAGTGATAACTCATGTTGATAGTATGCCCCTTTGACATGATTTAATGACCATAACATTGCATCTCTGTGGTCTTTCTCCCCAAAATATATAACCCCATTCTAGTAATAAGAAAACATCAGACAAGTTCCAATGTAGGGATATCTATAAAATACCTGACTGGTATTCCTCAAAACTATTAAGATCGTTTAAAAAAGAAAAACAAGGAAAATCTGAGAAACAGCCAATAGGAACCCAAGAAGATACAACAACTAAACATAATATGGTGGTGTGGATGGAATCATGAAATAGGAAAAGGACATTAGGCAAAAACTAAGGAAATATTAATAAAATATGGACTTTGGTTAATGTGTAAATATTGGTTCAGTTGTAACAAATGTACCATACAAACATAAGATGTTAATAATAGGGGGGAAATGGGAACTTTCTCTAGTATCTTCACAATTTTCCTGTAAATCTAAAACTATTCTAAAATAAAAAGTTCAGCTAGACTAGATGTACATCACTTTGCCAGGTAGTGAAATGTGGAGAAGCATGAGAAAAATACAATTGGTGTGACCTATGGACTGTGGCTAACGGCAAACTGAAATATTCTCGCATCAATGCCAAAGACATACTGTGATGATAATGGGGGAGTATGGAAAAAGTGTGCCAAATGTACACTATGGACCATGGTTGGTGGAAATAGTCTGATGATATTATCTTATAATCTGTAACAAATATTCCACCATGGTGTGGTGTGTTGGTGAAAAAGTGTTATATGGGTATTCTACACATGTGCCATGTGCATTATTGTTTTGTAAGTTCACAACTATAATAAAAATATATTTAATTTTTTAAAAATATGTCTTGGATCCATTATCATGCAGGGTTCTAAAATTTGTAATTATAAAGCGGACTTTTAAAAATACAAGTAATATTGCTGGAGAAAGAATTTTGGAATCACTCTACAGAACAAAAATGATATGAAAATTGATTCACATGTGTTCATTAGAGTTAAATAATCCTTTTTTTCAAGAGTGTGTCATTTTAAACAAATGAATAATAAAATTGCAGAATTTTTTAAAAAAAAGTTCCAGTAGAAAATACATTTAAATAAAATACCTACAATTTTGAAACGGGAATGCTAAGCAATTTCTCTGAAGATACCTTTCTTCTATACCAGTCTGTTTCTTCGTTCATCCTTTCTCTTTCTTCTCTCCAATTTAATTTCTGGAATTATTGTATTTTAGAAGCCATGGAATTAAGATGGGACTTCCTGAGGCTTACAGAGAAGGATCCATGAAGGAATTCCCATGACAAGTTCACACAAAAAAGAGGCAAGGTATCCATTAGTGAAGATCAATTCCCAGCAAAGCTCTGCCAGTTACTGTGCTAAGTACTTGATATACATTATCTTATGATATTTGTCCTCATAGCAGCCATATCAATGTAGGTACTCTTATCTTGACTTGCAGCTGAGGCTTAGTTGATCATAATCACACAGCCAGCAGGAATCAGAGCTAAGCTCCACATTCTAGAGCTTGTGGTCATAAACACTGCACATACTGCCTCCCAAAACCAGGGTAAGAGGATCAAACTGCCTTTTGTGGTCTCTTACTCTAGATTTTCTATACCTTCCTCTCTCTAAGGGTCCAACAACATCAGATGCCCACAAAGCTATCTAGTCATACCAGTGACTAGTCAATGCTACAAATTCCAAAATACTCATCTTTTCTCCAGAATGAAAAATGAGAGGAAGGAAGGGTAGAGAGGAAAAGGTAAATAAAAAGGGAAAAAGTAAAAGAGTTAATATTTGTTGAGCAGCTTCTATACCCTAAGATACTTAGTAGGTAGTTTATCCATTTTAATTGTCTTCACAATATCCTCACGAGAACGTAATTTCCATTTTTAGACTCATTTACTCAGTGCATCCATCTCAACCACCATGAGGGGGAAAGTTCCATTACATACTGCTTCATCAGTGATCCCCACCCCTGCATGCATTCTGTGCTTGCTGGCCTCCTAATTCATCGGCCCCAATCTCTTCCTGATTCCTGTACTACTCCACTGGTCAAATTTTGGGTCTTCCAATGTGTCTGAGAAGTTTTATTTAAATCTTTTGGTTTTTTCCTAGATTTTAAGCTTAAGTACTGTTCTCCCTGCTCTTCACCTAACTTCGTCTCTATTTTAGGTCATCACCCAAGTTTATTTCCACAGGGAGGTCTTTCCCAACATCCTAAACTAAATAAGACCTCCCTATTATTCCTCTTCATAGCTGTGTGTTTTCTTTGCTGTGGTTAATATGCTCAGTGTCATTATGAGTACAAAGATAGCCTTACGTATTTAATTTATTTCTCCCCATCTGGACTGTAGATCCATGAAAAAAGAGACAATGTCTATTTTGTTCACGTTTCTGTCACTGTGCCTAGCACATAGTATGACCCAATAAATATTTATTTAATATAAAGTTTTATTTTTTTATTTTTTTTTTTTTTAAGATTTATTTATTTATTTAATTCCCCCCCCTCCCCTGGTTGTCTGTTCTCTGTGTCTATTTGCTGCGTCTTGTTTCTTTGTCCGCTTCTGTTGTCGTCAGCGGCACGGGAAGTGTGGGCGGCGCCATTCCTGGGCAGGCTGCTCTTTCTTTTCACGCTGGGCGGCTTTCCTCATGGGCGCACTCCTTGCGCGTGGAGCTCCCCCACGCGGGGGACACCCTTGCGTGGCACGGCACTCCTTGCGCGCATCAGCACTGCACGTGGGCCAGCTCCACACGGGTCAAGGAGGCCCGGGGTTTGAACTGCGGACCTCCCATATGGTAGACGGACGCCCTAACCACTGGGCCAAAGTCCGTTTCCCTATATAAAGTTTTAAAAGTAATAAATGGATGTGTGAATGAAGGTAATCTCTCTCCTTTCTGAGTTCTATCTTTACTTTGTCCAAGGTATATATCATCATGTGCCTAGTATTAGTTACTTATGCACATTCATTATTTTCTTCCCTAGACCATATGCTCTAAAGAGAAATATTTTGTAAGGTTTCTGTCTATGTACACTCTACTCTTGCACACACACACCAAGAAAAAAGTCTTTCATGGTTTTAAATGGTTCCTTTCTCAGAATATTTACATTTTAAAAGCGCTTTCCTGAAGAGCTATGTCTGAAACCCAAAGAAAGGCTCTTAATGTTGGCATTAGAAACATTAATGATAAGCTAATGGAGTTTCAGAGAGTTCTCTCATCACTGTATTCAAATTCCACTCCTTGAAAAGGCTCCTCCTACTGAACTAAACACCAACTTGGCTCTGTTTACAATTTTAAAAAAAAGAAAATTAAAACTATAAGTCATTTTAAAGGGCTTTATAGTTTCTTACCAACCTCCTCTTCACTTGATAATGTTAAGATGCCTGTAAATCCACCGTTTATTCCCAGAGGTCAGGAAAGTGATCATTATCCCACAGCTTCCTAGTGGCTTCCTGGCACAGTCATAGTCCTTCCCCTGCTCCATCTTGATGGTGATATTTTCATCTGATGTCTTTCCAGCCACATTCAGAAGCATTTCCTCAGTCAAATAAGCATTTATATGATCATTTAAAATGAATTTTTAAAAAATGAGGGATTTAAAATATAAGAGCGCATTTATCTTACATTCCTCGGTAATCAGAGAATGAGCTCATTCACTCTGAATAGCACATTCGGATAGACTGAATGTTAAGTACAGCTTCCTGTCACCAAAAGATTAATGTGCCCAATTATCAGTAATACTTTGCCCTCCATAGAACGTAAACTGAATGGTATCCGAGGAGAGCTCCTTAGTTCCAGGACTGGTGGTTTTGTGACCTAAACTCAGAATCTAATTCTGCTCAGCAAATGCTAAGTGTCCTGCTCTCTCCTTATTGCTCTGGGAAGGCAGTAGTGTGTTAAAACAGGGAGCTTACGGTAATCAATTCACAAGTATGTATTGAGCAACTCAATTGGCAAACTATCACTGTGTTAGAGGAGGTAGGTTAGGCTTTTACCTCCCTCTAACTATCTTCCAAATCCCAAGCAGGGGTGGATCAGGCTCTCTACAGTTGCTTTGCCAATACGGTTGTGCGAGGGTACTGAAAATAGAAGGGCGGTGCAAAGTGTAAGAATTAAAACAGAGGCATGGGAACTAAGTGGAGGTAAAAGGTGACCTTTGTCTTTCATGAGATAAGTTGTTAACATGTTCACCCAGCAACAGGAAATGGCTTCAAGATCAAAATTAGAGGGAAAGACTCTTTAGCACCTAAAATATATTCCACAAAAAGGACCCCACATGTTACCACTGTAATTTGGATTTCTGTAGTATGGTGTCTTGGAGCTATGTACCCCAGAAAAGCATGTTCTTACTCTTAGCCCATTCCTCTGGGTATGACCCCATTGTAAATAGGACAGTTGATGAGGTTACTCCTGTTAAGATGTGGCCCAGCTGAATCAGGATGGGTCTTGATAACAATTCCTGGAGTCCTTAAAAGCAGAGCTAAGTTCAGACACAGAGAGAAAGCAACAGGAAGAAGGCGGCATCAATAGAACTTGGAGAGGTTGGAAAGGCCTCCAGGTGTATCACCTTGTGACAGAAAAGCCAAGGAACAAGAATGGATGGCAGCTTTCCCCAAATACCACAATCCTCTGGCAGAGAGCATTGCCTTGCTGATGTCTTGATTTTGGCCTTTTCCTAGCTTCAATAAATTCCTCTTGTTTAAGCTAACCCATTGCATAGTTTTTATTTCAGAAGGCTAGGAACTAAAACAGTTAGTAAATGTCTCTTCAGGTCTACATTATTAGCCTGGAAGCACCAAAGGAGGCTATACATCAAAGTGAAAATGCAAAGCAGGGTAAGATTCAATTCACCTTATGAAATGTAAATTCTATTCCCTTTGTGGAATCATCATAGTGCATGCTTATAAATATCTGTAAATATGAATGTGAAAATTTAACAACAAATAATGACCTCCAAAATGTGGGTGTTTATAGGGAATTTTGTGTAAAACATTTTTCATTTTTTAATAACCAGTGTACAAATATTTTTGCTTTTTGAAGGGAGTGTCAAAATGTAGGTGGGGGCTCCATCTCTTACCAAAAAAAAGTCTTTCCCAGCCCTCTGACAACTAGGACAAGGGTATGAGACCTACCATCAGCCAACAGATGTACCCACCTGAGATTCTGAAACTTGAGAGAGTGAAGCAAAAAGTTCAGAGAGAATTATGACCTCAAAAAAATACTAGTAAACATAACATATAATGGAAAAAGGATTGTATACCATGACCAAGTGGTCCAACTGTCTCACATTTAGGAGTGCAAAGGTGGTTCAACATAAAAAAATCAGTGTAGGGAAGCAGACTTGGCCCAGTGGTTAGGGCATCCATCTACCACATGGGAGGTCCACGGTTCAAACCCTGGGCCTCCTTGACCCGCGTGGAGCTGGCCCATGCGCAATGCTGACGCGCGCAAGGAGTGCCGTGCCACACAGGGTGTACCCACCATTGGGGAGCCCTATGCACAAGGAGTGTACCCCATAAGGAGAGCCACCCAGTGCGAAAGAAAGTACAGCCTGCCCAGGAATGGTGCCGCACACAGGGAGAGCTGAAACAAGACAACACAACAAAAGAAACACAGATTCCCATGCCGCTGACAACAGAAGCAGACAAAGAGCATGCAGCAAATAGACACAGAGAACAGATAACTGGGGTGGGGGAGGGGAGAGAAATGAAATAAATAAATAAATCTTTAAAGAAAAATCAGTGTAATAAGCCGTAACAATAGAATAAAGGACAAAAATGATATCATCAGTAGCTGCAGGAAAAGCATTTCATAAAATCCAACATTATTTCATGATAAAAAATGCTCAACAAACTAAGAATAGAATGGAAATTCTACAATTTAATAAAGGGCATCTACAAAGTCCCACAGAAAACATTATACTCAGTGGTGAAAGAATTGATCCTTTTCCCCTTAAGATCAGGAAAAAACACAATAATGTTTGTTCTCACCACTTCTTTTCAATATTATGTCTGAGGTTCTATCCAGGGCATTTAAACAAGAAAAAGAAGTAAAAGGCATTCTGATTGGAATGGAAGAAGAAAAACTATCTCCATTTTCAAATGGCATAATCTTGTATATAGAAAATCCTAAGGAATTCACTACAAAACCAACTGAGTTCATAAACAGTTTCTCAGGTACAAGATCAATACATGAAAATCAATAATATTTCTATACACTAGCAATGAACAATTCAAAAATAAAACAAGAAAATAATTCCATTTTGAATAGCACTGAAAAGAATAAAATACTTAGGAATAAATTTAACCAAAATGAAGAACATAGACTGAAAACAAAAAAAAAAAATATCATTGAAAGAAATTAAATGAATCAGAATAACTGTGGTAAAGCAGAGAGTTAGAAAATAGAGATCATCTAAGGATGACAATGCCAGTGGCAATAGGAACTGATGTCCTTGGTACTAGTATCTGGTGAAAATAGATCCAGGAGCATCAGCAGCAAACTGCTTTTAGAGATAGGAGTTTGTACTGTGGCTCTAACTTTGCTCCACTTTCTGAATCTATTTCTCCAGCCTTTCCTTAACTTCAGAGAGCTTTCTCTTTTCCTCAATAAATTCCTTCTTGTCAGAGTTAGTTTCTATTTTCTTTGTAATTAAGAACTTTGACTGGTAGAGATATTAATACTTAGGCTTTCTCTTCTTCCTATTGATTTTTTTTCTATCACATTTTACTAAAATAGGAAAAGTCCTTATATTTCCTACAATTCATTTCCAGTATTTGCTAAGTACCCATTGCCTTCCCAGTGCTTAACTCATTTTCACAATAACCTTTTCACCATTTTTATAATGGCATATATTATTAACCCTATTTTTACATGTGAGAAAACTGAAGTTAAAACAAGGTTACATGATTGCCTGAGAAAGGTAGACTTAGGGATAGAAATCCAGATATATTTAAGCTAGTTCCTGGGTACTTTCTATGGCACTAAGCTGCTTCCTCTGTTATTTGTCCTCAAAACACAGAAAGCCTGTTACCTTGCCTTTCCTTAGGCAATATGACATAGATGTGAAATAGGCCTCATAATAAATAACATAAAAGTTCAACCACAGGGGAATAATTACATGAATCAGTATAACCAGTCAATGAAATATGAAGCAGTCACTAATACATAGGTTTTCAAAAGTATTTAATGTCATGACAAAAGTAATATATTAGTTGAAAAATCTAGGCCAAACATTGTGTCAGAAACAAATACAATTTTATGTTCATACATAAATACATGAATATGTTTTAGTGTATATCTGTCTTATATAAATACATGAATATGTTTTAGTGTATATCTGTCTTATATGAGTGTATGTATCAAATACATAAATATTGTGTAAAGTGACAAGATTAACAGCAGAAAGAAAAAGAAGGAAAAGAGTAAATGTACAAAGAGGATAAATGCAGTGGCAGGGTGGTGGTGGTGATGTGGATAGAAGATAATAAGGAAAATAAGTGAAGGCTGGGCCTATGACAATCCCTGTTAAACTTTACTCACCAAAAGCTCGTTGCATTCACATGTACCTGAGGAAAAAAATGCACCCTTACTTTCTAGGTCAATGATTCCTATCACCTCTGAATCTTTCTTGACTATCAGCTTGCCCAAACTTAGGACTCCCTCCATATCTTTCCAAGGACTGACCTCTGCTGGCCATTTCAGGTATTGTAGCTCTTCCAACCATGGTACCGTCCTAATATTGAGAAAGCTGTCAACCGGTTTCTCTCCATGGTTACAAGTGATTTGACATGACTCTACAGGCTTCTGGGAGCTAACACGCCTATGAACTCACTGCCAATAATCTTTAACTCCTTGATAACATTTCAACCACTATCAAAATCCAACTTCGCTGGATGTGCTCTCCTAAGAGCTTCCTCAACACCCAGGCCATAGCAACAGAAATGCCTCTCTGAGTTCAAATGTCTTTGAGCTCAGATAGTTTTCCAAGACTAGGTTGCCTTCGCTAATTTGATAATCATGAGTCTCCACACTTATGATTAAATTAATGAATATCAATTATGAGAGAAGAAAGGCTGGGCTCTTGAACATCGGTCATTTTACTGTATCTTTCAGTGTAAGCAGCTCTCTCCCAATACCTGAAAGAAGGCTCAAGAAATCTCCAGCTGTAGATGAAACCAGAGCCTTCATCTGATCAGTTCCTATGGACAAGCACTATACTACTAAGCAATTTCATGAGTCATAAAACTGTGGTAACCGCTAATGATCAGCTAGCTCTCCAGTCAGCAGTGCAACCAGCCCACTACAATCACTTGATAAGAACATTTGTCAGTCAGTCAAGCAGTATTTTCATGCTAAGTATTAATTGCTGGCTAGGACTGAATTAGAAAGCAAAGCTTTAAAAATGAAGATTGCCCAACTGGTATAATTTATTTGATGCAATTTATGTTATGACCACAGCCTGATAAACAATTTCAGATGCATTCTTTTTGGTGACAGAGCTTTCAGATTAGGTTTGGAATTTTCTAAGGGCAATCCTAAAAGAAAGAACCACACATGATTTTGAGTGTTTCTGAACCTATCTGTGGTGAATCTCTCTGAATTTGAATTATAATATAGGTCATTAAATTACATAAATATAATATGCTGACCCCAGGAATGAGAAAGAACAGGAGGAAGTAGAAAAGAATTTAGCAGTTACCACAATACAGGGAGTACAAGAGTTATAAGCAAGAGACTATGGAGCTTTGCCTTGCCAATGTAGGGCCATGGTTGGAAGTATTGCTCTCCATCAGAGCTTTTACTTTAGTTTTAAAATAAAAATAAATTTGAATCTTTTTATCATGCCTACAGCATATCTGCTTTAAATTTAACTCTTGTTTATTTCAGGCATTGGACCTGCAGAGTCTTGCTGATTGTATGGTCATATAATCTAACAATCTTTGTTTACCTGTTATGCAATTTCTTTGTCATTGAAAGGAGTCTAAAAATATGAATGCTCATTTCACAAAAACATGCAATGAATATAAACATAATTATGATCAAGCAGAATTATTTAAGAACCTGAACTTGGTCTTGACATTGCGAGAAATATACTAGAACTAGGTATCAGAAAGCTTTGGGAGGGCTGGCGGCTGGGCCACAGTGATCCCTGGGATCTTGTTGTGTGGGATGTTCCCGAACCCTGAGCAGGCTGTTTCAGGGGCTTGCAGGGCAGGAGGTGTCTGGATGTCGATTTGGTGAGACAGTGACAGAAGAGATTCTTGCAAGAGGTGGAAATTTCGGTTTCTGACACAGAGGACAGAAGTTGTAGGCAGAACCCCTCCCCCTAGGGCTGGCAGCCCGTCCACGATGGTCCCTAAAATCTAAGTTGTGCTGTGGTGCTCCCAAACCATGAGCAGGCTGTTTCAGGGGCTTGCAGGGCAGGAGGTGTCTGGGTGTCGATTTGATGAGACAGTGACAGAAGAGATTCTCGTGAGAGGTGGAATTTTGGGTTTCTGACATGAAGGTCAGAGGTTGCAGGCAGGACCCCTCCCCTTAGGGCTGGCGCCCAGCTGTAGGGATCCCTGAAGGCTGTGTTGTGCTGTGGTGCTCCCAGGCCCCCTGTTAACCGGATGCATGTTTTCCAGGTCTGTGTCCCCTAAACCCTGGTGGCCCATGCTCCAGAGACTCACACACCTTGAGTCTGTAATATCACAGACTTCCCATCCCTGAATCCACTGCATCCTGAGGTCCATCTGAGGTCCTTGATTACCCTAGCCCTTGGCATTTGTGGGTTTTTTTTCTCTCTCTCTCCTTGAACATGGAGGAGTGTACCAGCTGTCTTGAGGAGAGTCTAGGAAGAAAGGAGAAGTGAATCTGCTGAGAAAGCCCAATTTACCTAAGCATCCTGGGATAGGAAACTTGGTCTGGGAGAAGGTGGAGTCAGAAAATCATTTAGACCTCTCCTAGCACACTTAAGGGGGAGGGACTGTAGGAGGTGCTATCCAAGCTTCCAATAACATATTTGGGGTTTCTGGTGAGGTGTAGGTGCTCTCATGCTGGAAATAAAGAGTCATAGTCTTCTGTGTTGAGTTGATTCAACAAGGACCTACTTGAATCTCCTATTGGAACTGTCAGGAAGCTTTCCTGCTGCCCTGGGAGAGAGAGAAGTGAGGAAAGGAGAAAGGGGAAGGTCAGATACCTAAGTGTATTATTTAACTGCAAAGAGGATTCCTAGCTTGAAACATTGGTTCTTTTTTTATTTATCTTTTTGGCGTGGTTGCTAATACTGCATTGTCTCCTGGTCTTTTCTACCATTGTATACCCCAAGGTCCTTTTTCATTTATTTAGTTTTTTTCTCTTTTTCTTTTTCTTGCTTGTTTCCCCTCCTTTTCCTTTGCCCCTCCATTTTCTCTTCTCTTTTTTTTCTTTTCTCTCTTTTTCTTCTCTCTTTTTTTCTTCTTTTTTAAATTTTATTTTCTTTATATAATAGGTGCTACAGGGAGCACTTCACACTTGCTGTGTTTCCCCATCATCCATTTCCTCTTTTCTGTGTGTATTGATTTTGGCCACCTACACTACCCACTTTCTTTTTTTTCTTTTTAATTGATTTTGTAAAAATATTACATTAAAAAAACAATATGAGGTTCCATTCAACCCCACCACCCCCACTGAACCACTCTCCCCTCAGCAACACCCACTCCCATCATCATGATACATCCATTGCATTTGGTAAGTACATCTCTGGGCATCCTCTGCATCTCATGGTCAATGGTCCACATCATGGCCCATACTCTCCCACATTCCATCCAGTGGGCCCTGTGAGGATTTACAATGTCCAGTGATTGCCGCTGCAGCACCATCCAGGGCAACTCTAAGTCCCAAAGGCGCCTCCACATCTCATCTCTTCCTGCTATTCTCCATACCCATATCAGCCACCATGTCCACTTTTCCCACTCCACTCCAATGCCACCTTTTCTCTGTGGACCTTGGATTGGTTATATCCGTGGCATCTCTATGTCAAGAGGAGGCTCAGATTCCACATGGATACTGGATGCAATCCTCCTGCTTTCAGTTGTAGGCACTCTAGGCTCCATGGTGTGGTGGTTGTCATTCTTCAACTCCATCTTAGCTGAGTGAGGTGAGTCCAATAAATCAGATTGTAGGAGCTGAAGTCTGTTGAGGCTCAGGGCCTGGCTATCATATTGTCAGTCCAGAGATTCAAATCCCCTAAATATATCTTAAACCACAACACCAATTACAATTCCAGTAAAGTAGCATGAAAGTCTAATGAAAAGAGATTCCATCTGAATCCAGTTTCATCACGCAGAAACACCAGCTCCAAAGAAGGGCCATCTGACATGGCAGTGAACCCCATCTGCCATGACCATATAGCCCGTGGGTCTCTTTAGCCCTCAAAGGAACCAATACCTGGGGTTGTATCTACTTCATCTGTCTCTTAGATTCTGCTCAGTTGTGCATAAGGGCAATCCTTCTGACAGCCTCCAGACTCTTTTTTAGAGACTCATAGCCATATAAACTCATTTCTCCTTTCCATTTCCCCCTTACATTAGGTCAAACAGCATTTTAAAGTCATGTTATTATATGTAGACAGGGATATTCTGCTAGATCTGCATTGAACCTTCAATTCAAGGTCATTTTCCAGTTGCATCATCAGTTGGTACTTGATAGTGATCCCTCGGTGCCAGGGAGGCTCATCCCCGGGTGTCATGTCCCACGCTGGGGGGAAGGCATTGCATTTACATGTTGAGTTTGGCTTCGAGGCTGGCCACATTTGAGTAACATAAAGGCTGTCAAGAGGAAATTCCCAGGCACAGTGCTGCTCTAGGCCTTGTTCTTATTTCAGGCATATAGGCTCACAAGCATAGTCATTAGTATCATGCTCTCACTGTTGGACCCTCATTCCTTCCTGGTCCTTACCGTTGCACCTGGGGGACTGCCGCTGCTGCTCTAGTGACCACGACAGAGCACCTCCGGCCAGGAACCCAGTACCCCCCCCCAGCTGTAGTTTTTAATTGTTGCCACTATGAGTATATCCAAACATTACCATGCACCCTGGACATATGCCCTGTATAGCTCCCTGTCAGCCATATATCACCTGTCAATAGTATCCTATACCAGTATTCTTCCGCTGCCATTGTTGAACCACTCTGTGATCCAAAACTTCCTGAAAATTGAAGCCCAATATAATGTCAGGTTCCCTTACTAGTAAAATGGCATATAGTGATGGGTTTAAAGGTTAGATATTGAATACGTGTTGACTTGGAAAAATTCTACATCCTATCTTTTTCTTTTTTTTTTCCCCCCTAATTATTGAACTTCTCTTCACAAGAGCCATAGACCACAGTAATTCATATATACAATATGCAGTACTCTCACACATCCACCGTAAAACCTTTTCCCTTCCACAGCGATATTCTTATACCTTATTCATATCATATTTACTTACAGTGATGTAGAGACTCTGTGACTATAGCTTTCAAACAAGATGACATCTGTGCTTACATTGTGGTCCATACTTTAGGATATACAGTTTTCTAAATTTTTAGTTGTCCTATTTTTTACATTATGGTTTACATTATTAGTCTGTCATCCCCTATATGTTTATGGTGTAATAGTACATGTTTTATATCCATCCTTGTGTACTCTCGTGAAAGTCCTCTCTTATCCCACATTTACTTTGGTTCCACACATTTAACATCCATTTTTCCATCCCCTTGGTGCCCACAGTGACATCCAACCTCCATTTCCTGAGGAGCCACGTCCAGAGATACTTGCAACAGTGTTCAGGGCCTAACTTGCTCAGCTGCCCCAATGCCCTGGGAGCCACCCTTTCTCTCGAGAGATACAGTTCCCTCTATTTGATGGCATTAGTCCTCCCCAGGATGTGGGTTCACCCCCACTCTCACTACTTGGGTCTCTATCCAATGGTACCACCCACTCTGGCAAAATGAGCATTCAGACATTCCCCAGGAGCCCATCCCGCATCAGACCATCCCCTCCAAGCATCCTAAACAGGTAACCCTCTTAATTATATTTTGATACTATTATCTCAGCATTTTACTCTCAACCAACACCTGACACTCTCCTATGTTCGTATGCTACCCCTCCCTCCCCCCACTTTCTGGGCAAGATTACCCATCCACCCGTCCCCATCCCCCCTCAAACCCTCAAAGCCCCCCCAAAGGCAACCCCTTGCCCCCATTTTATCTCTCCTTTGTGCTCATACTTACTGCCAGCTCATCATAAATTCCACCCCTGCAGACATCGGTACACGTCCTGCCTCCACCCCCCGATTTCCTGTAAGCCTATCGTTCAGTCTCTAGCTCTCTGAGGCAGCTTTCTTATTTCATATCATTGAGATCATGTAGTGTTTGTCCTTCAATGCCTGGGTTGCTTCACTCAACATAAGGTTCTCAAGATTCATCCATGTTATCATGTGTTTTTGTAGTGTATTTGTTCTTACAGCCGAGTAGTATTCCATTTACACTACCCACTTTCCCCTACATCTTCCTATCCTCCATCTGCTGTTTCTCTTATGTTCTACCACCCTTTCTTTGGTCCCCATCTGACTTTTTATTTATAATACCTTTGTTCTGTTTTCTGTCTTTAACCACTCTTGATATTATTGTCTTTCTTTTCTCTTTCCCTCTTTCATGAAAACACTGGCCTTTTAAGTCATACTATATTCCTCCCCATATTCAGTTGACTGTCTCATTATAGGTCCTCTACTTACTGCTATAACTCTACACGATTTACATGAGTCTAATATCCATTCTACTAGATCTCACATTATTGCTCTGTTAACATTTATTACCAATACTACTTTGTACATTTTCTTTTCTTACACATTTTGCTTTCCCTAGCCCTAATATCTAACTTCAAAGTGAACTTAGCCAGCAACAAGGAAATAGAGTAAGAAGAACAAAGTGACAAAGAGAAGACATAACACTTATGCATGAACAATAATTAACCCCCAAGACTAGACAAAGAAGCTAAGGAACTGATTAAACCCATCAAGATAAAATGATGACCAGACAGCAACAAAAAACTACAAACCAAACCACTAATCAGGAAAACATGGCTGAATCCGATGAAAAAACTAAAAACCAGGAAGAGGAGCAGAACATTGGACAAGTAATTAAAGATCTCAAAACATATATTAGAGACCAACTTAATGAAGTAAAGGAAGAGATTAACAATATGAAGAAAACCTTGAAGAGGAAATTGCAGACATATGCAAAAAGATAACAGATATGATGGGGATGAACACCACAGTTCAAGAAATCAAAAATACACTCTCAGCAAATAGCAGCAGATTAGAAGAGGCAGAGGAGAGAGTTAGTGACGTGGAAGACAGTACATCTGAAATCAAACAGATAGTAGAACTGTTCAATAAAAAGATAGAAAAAATCCAGCTAGGACGTAGGGGCCTGAATAACAATGCTAAACACACAAACATACATATTATAGGCATCCCAGAAGGAGAAGGGAAGGCAAAGGGGACAGAAGGAGTGTTGGAGGGAATAATGGTTGAAAACTTCCCAAATCTACTGAGAGAGATGGATGTACATGTCCAAGAAGCACAATACACCCCAAACACCATAAATCCCAACAGGCCTACCCCAAGACATATACTTGTCAAATTATCCAATGCTCAAGACAAAGAGAAAATTCTAAAAGCAGCAAGAGAAAAAAAAAAAACATCACATACAAGGGAGGCTGCTTAAGATTAAGTGCTGATTTCTCATCTGAAACCATGGAGGCAATAGGGCACTGGTATGATATAGTCAAGGTACTAAAAGAAAAATTTTCCAACCAATAATACTCTGCCCAGCTAAGCTAGGATTCAAAAATGATGAAGAGTTCAAAATATTCACAGATAAACAGAAATTAAAAGAGTATGTCAACAAGAACCCTGCCCTTCAAGAAATACTAAAGGGAGTTCTGCAGGAGGAGAGAAAAAAACAGGAAAGGCAGAGTTGGAGGAGAGTGTAAGAGCAATAAAAAAGACAAAAAGAGAAGGAAAAAACAAACAAAATATGACAAACACAAGTCCAAACAAAATATGGCTAATATAAATAATTCCTTGAAAGTAATAACACTGAATGTCAATGGATTAAACTCATGTGTCAAAAGATTCAAACTGGAAGATTGGATAAGGAAATATGACCCATTTATACTGTCTACAAGAAATACATCTTAGACCCAGGGATTCATGGAGGTTGAAAGTGAATGGCTGGAAAACAATCTTACAAGCAAACAAAAACAAAAAAAAAAAAAAAAGGCAGGAGTAGCTCTATTAATATCAGACAAAATAGACTTTAAATGCAAAACAATTGTGAGAGACAAAGATGGATATTACATATTAGTAAAAGGGATAATCTTTCAAGAAGAACGAACAATCATAAATATTTATGCTCCTGACAAGTGCACCTCCAAATACATGAGGCAAACACTGGAAAAACTAAGTGAAAGAATAGCTGCATCTATAATTATACTGGGAGACTTTAATACACCACAATCAACTTTGGACAGAACATCTCAAAAGAAAATCAATAAAGAAACCAAAACTTTGAACAGTATATGAGAGGAGCTGGACCTAAATAACATATAGAGATCATTACAACTGAATACAGCAGGATATACATTTTTCTCAAGTGCACATGGATCATTCTCCAAGATAGACCATATGCTAGGCCACAAAGAAAGGCTCAATGAATTCAGAAAGACAAAATCATACAAAATAATTTCTCTGACCACAGTGGAGTGAAGCTGGAAATCTGCAAGGGCCAGAGGTCCAGATTTCACACCAAGATATGGAAACTAAACAGCACACGGTTAGAAAAACAGTGGGCCAAAGTGGAAATCTCAAAAGAAATAAATAACTACCTTTAAACTAATTAAAATGATAACACAACATACCAAAATTTATGGTATGCAGCAAAAGCAGTACTGAGAGGAAAATTTACAGCCATAAATTCATACATAAAAAAGAAGAAAGAGCAAACATTGAAGAACTACCTGCACATTTGGAGGAATTAATAAAAAAAACAACAAAGTAACCCCACAGGAAAAAGAAAGAAAGAACAAAGATAAGAGCAGACCTAATGAAACAGGAAATAAGAAGGCACTTGAAAAGATAAAACCAAGAGCTGGTTCTTTGAGAAGATCAATAAAATTGACAAACCCTTAGCTAGACTAACAAAGAAAAAAAGAGAGAATATGAAAATACACAAAATAAGAAATGAGAAAGGAGATATCACCACTGACCCCACAGAAATAAAGACTATCATAAGAGGATACTTTGAAAAACTATATGCCAACAAAAATGACAATTCAGAGGAAATGGAAGAATTCCTAGAAACACATAAGCAGCCTATATTGATGAAAGAAGAAATTGATGATCTCAACAAACCAATCACAAGTAAAGAGATAGAATCAGTCATTAAAAATCTTCCAACTAAGAAGAGCCCAGAGCCAGATGGCTTCACAGGTGAATTCTACAAAACATTCCAGAAAGAACTAATGCCAATCTTGCTGAAACTCTTCAAAAAAATGGAAACAAAGGGACCATTACCTAACTCATTCTATGATGCCAACATTACCCTAGTACCAAAGCCAAATTTAGATACCACAAGAAAGGAAAATTACAGACCCATTTCTCTAATGAACCTAGAAGCAAAAATCCTCAACAAAATACTTGCTAACCATATTCAACAACACATTAAACAAATTATACAACGTGACCAAGTGGGATTCATTCCAGGTATGCAAGGATGGTTCAACATAAGAAAATCAATCAATGTAATACACCATATAAACAGATTGAAGGGGAAAAATCACATGATAATATCTACAGATGTAGGAAAAGCATTTGACAAAATAGAGGACCTTTTCTTGAGAAAAACACTGCAAAAGATTGGAATACAAGGAAATTTTCCAAACATGATAAAGAGTATATATGAAAAACCCACAGCCAACATTGTTGACAATGGTGAATCCTAAAACCTTTCCCTCTAAGAACAGGAACAAGATGAGGATGCCCACTATCACCTTTTCTATTTTACATTGTCTTAGAAGTACTTGCCCGAGCACTGAGGCAAGAACCAGATATAAAAGGCATTCAGATTGGAAAGGAAGAAGTCAAAATTTCATTATTTGCAGATGACATGATCCTATACATAGAAAACCATGAGAGGTCTACAACAAAGCTTCTAGAACTCATAAATGAGTTTAGTAAAGTCACAGGTTATAGGATCAATGCACAAAAATCAGTAGCATTTCTATACACCAATAATGAGCAAGCACAGGAGGAAATCAATAAACAAATACCATTCATAATTGTCAATAAAAAAATCAAATACCTAGGAATAAATTTAACTAAAGATTTAAAAAACTTATACATAGAGAACTACATAACACTGTTCAAGGAAATCAAAGAAGACCTAAATAAATGGAAGAATATTCCCTGTTCATGGATAGGAAGACTAAATATTATTAAGATATTTATCCTACCAAAACTGATCTACATATTCAATGCAATCCCAATAAAAATCAACACAGCATTCTATAAGGAACTAGAAAAACTAGCTAGGAATTTTTTTGGAAAGGAAAGAAGCCCTGAATAGCCAAAGACATATTGAAAAAGAAAAATGAAATTGGAGGAATCACACTACCTGACTTCAAAACATACTACAAAGCTACAGTAGTAAAAACAGCATGGTATTGGCACAAGGAGAGACACACAGACCAATGGAACCGAATGGAGAGTTCTGATATAGATCCTCATATATATAGTCATATAATATTTGATAAAGCCACCAAACCCTCTCAACTGGGAGAGAATGGCCTATTCAACAAATGATGTCTGGAGAACTGACTCTCCATATGTAAAAGAATGAAAGAGGATTAACATCTCACACCTTACACAAAATCAACTCAAGATGGATCAAAGACCTAAATATAAGACCCAAGACCATAAAGACTTTGGAAAGCAGTGTAGGGAAGCATCTACAGGACCTTGTAATAGGAAATGACATCATGAACTTCACACCAAAAGCAGGAGCAGCAAAAGAACAAACAGATAAATAGGAATTCCTCAAAATTAAAGCCTTCTGCACCTCAAAGGAGTTCATCAAGAAAGTGAAAAGAGAGCCTATACAATGGGAGAAAATATTTGGTAACCATATATCTGATAGGAGATGTATATCCTTATATAAGAACTCCTATATCTTGAAAATAAAAAGACAAACAACCCACTTAAAATGTGGGAAAAAGATTTAAACAGACACCTCTCCAAAGAAGAAATACAAATGGCTAAAAAGCACATGAAAAAAAAAGTGCTCCAAATCTCTAGCTATCCGGGAAATGCAAATCAAAACAATGAGATACCATCTTACTCCCATAAGATTGGCAGCTATGAAAAAAACAGACTACAAATGCTGGAGAGGATGTGGAGGAATGGGAACACTCATCCACTGCTGGTGGGATTGCAGAAGGATCCAGCCATTCTGGAGGACAGTTTGGCAGTTTCTCAAAAAACTAGCTATAGATTTGCCATATGACTGAGCAATTCCACTGCTGGGTATATACCCAGTAGAACTGAAAACCAGGACACAAACAGATATATGCACACCAATGTTCATAGCAGCATTGTTCACTATTGCCAAAAGTTGGAATCAACTCAAATGCCTATCAACAGATGAATGGATAAATAAAATGTGGTATATACATACAATGGAATACTACTCAGCTTTAAGAACGAATACACTACAAACACACATGATAACATGGATGAATCTTGAGAACTTTATGTTGAGTGAAGTAACCCAGGCATTGAAGGACAAATACTACATGGCCTCAATGATATGAAATAAATAAAGCTGCCTCAGAGAGCTAGAGACTGGATGATAGGCTTGAGGGAAGGTGGGAGGTGGAGGAAGGGTGTGGGCTAACACCTACATGGGTGAAGTCTATGGTGGGCTGGAGGTAAGTATTTATACAGGGGGGATGAAATGGGGGAGTGGAGTTGCCTTTGGGTGGGGCTTTGCAGGCTTGGGGGGGACTGGGGATGGGAGGATGGGTAGTGTTACCCAGGAAGTTGGGGGAAGGGTGGGGCAACGTGCAAGCATGGGGGATTGGTGGGTCTTTGGTTGTGAGTGTAATGCTGACAAAACTTTTTCGGAAATGTAATAAGGAAGGTTACCTATTTGAGATGCTTAAGGGGGATGGTCGGGAGTGGAACAGGCTCCTGGGGAGTGGGTGGGTGCTCATTTTGCCATAATGGGTTATATCATTGGATAGAGACCCATATAATGAGAGTGAAGGTATACCCACATCCTGGGGAGGACTGATGTTCTCAAATAGAGGGAACTGTATCTCTTGAGAAAAATGGTGGCTCCCAGTGCATTAGGGCAGTTGAGCATGTCAAGCCCTCAACACGGTTGCAAGTATCGCTGAACATTGCCCTTCAAGCAATGGAGATTGACTGTCACTGTGGGCCCTAAGGGCAGGGGGAAAGAGGTATTAGATGGGACCAATGTAACTGTGTGGGCAATAGAAGTGTTCCACAAGAGTACTCAAGGATGGATATAAGATATGTTAAATTACACAAAAAATATATAGGGGCTGATAGGCTAAAATGTAAATCATAATGTAAAACATAAGATAACTAAAAATTTAGAAAATTGTATAGTCTAAAATATAAACCACAATGTAAACACAAATGTTACCTTGTTTGAAAGCTATTGTCTCAATATCTGTACATCAGTATCAGTAAATATAATATGAGTATGTAAAAAGATTATTGCTGTGGAAGGGAAAAGGGTTTTATGTTGGATATGTAGGAGTACTGCATATTGTATATATGAATTACTGTGATCTAAAACTTTCATGAACATAAGCTTAATAATTAGGAAAATAAAGAAAAAGATAGGATGTAGACACTGAGGAAAAGATGGAAGTAATTGCCTTGCCAATTTGCATACAGGGCAAAACTTATTGCAGTGATAGAAGGCAAAACATCAAAAACAAAGCTTTTGCATTTTTAAATTTTTGATACCCCAATTTATTTTTACCTTAATTTTCCTAAAATAATATGTATTCTATATCTAACCTTTAAACTCATCACTGTATTCCATTTTACTCTTAATGGAACCTGGCAATATATTGGGCTTCACTTTTGAAGAAGTTTTGGACCACAGAGAGGTTCACCAATGGCAAGGGAGGAATACTGGTGTGGGATGTTATTGACAGGGGACACATGGTTGGCACGGATTTCTCCAGGGCATATATCCAGGGTACATAAAAATGTTTGGATATTTTCATAGTGGTTACAATTGGGAACAGCAACTGAGGGAGTGCTGAGTTCTGAGCCAGGGGAGCTCTATCACAGTCCCTAAAGGAACAGCAACAATCCCCCAAGTCCAATGGCAAAGACCAAAAAAGAAGGAAGGTTCAGCAATGAGCCCTTGATACTAATGACTACGCTTGTAAGCCTGTGCACCTGAAATAAGAACAAGGCCTAGAGCTGCAGGGTGCCTAAGAGTTACCTCCTGAGAGCCTCTGTGTTGCTCAAATGTGGCCAGTTTCAAAGCCAAACTCAGCATGTAAATGTGTTGCCTTCCCCCCAGCATGGGACATGACTCCTGGGGATGAGCCTCCCTGGTGCTGAGGGATTACTACCAAGTACCAGCTGATGAGGTAACTAGAAAATTACCTTGAATAAAAGGGTCAACTCAGACTAGCAGAATATCTCAGTCTACATATAATACCAGGAGTTAAAAATGCTTTTTGACCTGAACAAAAGGGGAAAATGGAAAGGACAAATGAGTTTATATGGCTAAGAGTCTCCAAAAAGAGCCGGGAGGTATCAGAGGGGTTGCTCTTATTCACACCTCAGCAGATTCCCAGAGACAGATAAAGTAGATACAACCCCAGGTATTGGTTCTGCTGAGGGCTACAGAGACTCACAGGTTCTATGGTCATGGCAGATGGAGTTCAGTGCCATGTCAGTTGGCCCTACTTTGGAGTTTGTGTTTCTGTGTGATGGAGCTGGACTCAGATGTGATCTTTGTTCCACAAGCCTCTCCTTTTACTTTTACTGGAACTGTAGTTGGTGCTGGGGTTTAATGTATACCCAGGGGACCTGAATCTCTGGACTGACCATGTGATAGCCAGGCCCTGAGCCTCAACAGACTTGCAACTCCTACCCTCTGGTTTATTGGACTTACCCCACACATCTGACATGGAGGCAAAGAAGGTCAACCATCACACCAGGGAGCCAAGATTGCCTGCAACTGAAAGCAGGAGAATTGCATCCAGCATCCATCTGGAATCTAAGCCCCCTCTTGATAAAGATGTGGAGTGGACACAACCATTCTAAGGTCCACAGGATGGAGGAATAGAGTATGGATTAGAGTGGACTTAATGATATTCTATTCATGCACTATTGTGATTAGTAATTGAAGAAAATGTGGCATTGGTGTGGAGAAAGTGGCCATGGTGGCTGCTGGGGATAGGGAGTGGGAGGAAGAGATGAGATGTGGGGGGTGTTTTCGGGACTTGGAGATGTTCTGGGTGGTGTTGCAGGGACAGTTACCAGACATTGTATGTCCTCCCATGGCCCACTGGGTGGAATGTGGGAGAGTGTGGGCTATGATGTGGACATTGACCATGGGGTGCAGCAGTGCTCGGAGATGTATTCACCAAAATCAACGTGTGTCTCATGATGATGGAGGAGATTGTTGTTATGGGGCAAGGAGTGGGGTGAGGGGGTGGGGGGTATATGGAGACCTCTTATTTTTTTAATGTAATATTAAAAAAATAAAGACAAAAAATTTAAATTTAAATTTAAAAAAAAGAAAGCTTTGGAGGTGAAAAAAGAAAATATGCAGCTAAAAGTGGTTTAATGGGTAAGAACAGCTTATCTCTACAAAACAGAATTTCTGGAGACAAGGCTGTTTCCAAGTTTATGTAGTAATTCTACAATAGAATCAGGGAACCGTGCTTCTCATAGTCTTCCACTCTGCCAACCTCAGATTACCAGCCAGTAATTTTTTTTAATCTGTCTCAATTCCTTGGCAAGGGAGTCATCATGCTTCCACAAGCACAGACCACAGCAAGGCAGAAAACAGGATTTTATTTTCTTGCATCATTTTCTTAATCAGGGAATTAAATATTCCCCAAATCTACAGAGTATTCTTCCATTTTCAGGTCTCATTGTCCATGATTGGGCCTACTGCCCAGGTCCAAGCTGACAGGGTTATTGGTAAGAGAGTATTGGGCATTTGCAGTCTCTACAGCAGGACAAAGGTTCTGTCAACAAGGAAGCACAAGGGAACAGATGTGATGCACAGAGATGACAGACGGGCAACCAACAAGACACGCCATACAGTATAAAATACTTTTTACTCTTAGAGGGCTTACAATTTAATATTAATAATAACATCATTTTGATGGAGAATAACATCTTACCAAGTATTTTCAAATAAATTACTTCACTTAAACCATAAAATTACCATGCAAAGTAAATTTTACTGTTATTTCCATATTTTTTATAATGAAAGTAAATCTCATTATGGAAACAAACAGTAATTTAGCACAAGTTAAATCCCCTTCAGCTTCATATATCGAGAAGTATACAAGTTTTCAGATTATTGGCATCAATTACTATTTTAATGGAGATATTAACACCAGAGATTGAATCAGGAAAAGCAGGAGCTACATGGTAGGGTCACTATCAAAAGTTAATGACTGAGAAAGAGCAAGATGGTGGAGGAGTAAGGAGCTCCTAGAGTCAGCTCTTACTACAGCGCAATAACTAAACACCCAGAGCTCTCTGGAGCTAGCTGAAGCATCTGTCTGGAGGCTCCAGGAGACCAGAAAAGTATCCTACAACATCCTTGAAGGAATGGAAGGAGGAGACTGCCCATCTGCAGAGAAGATGTGTAAGTAGAGAGTTCCACACCACTGAGGCTGGTGCCCATCCTCCACTAGAGGCACAAACCACCTCAGGAGCTGTTCTGTGGTGGATATTGAAAGTTCCACTTCCCAAAAATGGGGGAGGAAGAGGTGGATGGCCACCAATTTCAGCTACTGATTGGTGAATTCAGCTGGCTGGAGTATATATCCCTAGGAACAGCTAGAGTATGAACCTGTCCAGGTCAGAGAGAGGCTGATGGCCACCATTTTGAATCTACCCCCACCATGAGGGAAAGCTGGGTTGACGGAAAATCACAGTGACCAGTGACAGTAGGAACCAGTTTCTTTCACCAGAGCAACCAGCAGCCCTAGACCAGGCTTCAGTCCTACCCCTGGCAGGGAGAAGGCTGGCAGACCCTGCACCAGCCTATCCAGATAACTGCAGGTACATTTGGCTAGCACAGAATGAATAATCGGAAGTCTACTGGGGCAACTGCAGTCATCTTGGACCCACACATAGAATGCTGCCCACACCTGCAGCTCCATCCCCACCACAGGCAGGGGAGAAACTGACAGGAAGCTTCATTAGTCTCTCGGGCAATGACAATCTAGGCCTGTATGACTTGGATTATTCACACAGCTGTGACTCTCCTACCCCTGGCAAAGGAGAAAGTTGAGAGAAGCTTCATCACTCCCTGGGACAATTAGGGCTGCTTGAGTCTTCACAGCTTATAGCATCAACTACATCCTTGGCTCCTACTGCACAACCAGCAAGGAAGAAAGGGCAGGAAGCCCTAAACTACAGAGAAAAATTACACCCTGGATAAATACTCTAGTAAGCCAGATGCCAAGACACCAAAAAAAATTATAATCCACACCAAGAAACAAGAAGATATGACCCAGTTAAAGGAACAAGATTAACCTAATCATAGATGTTCTAACAAATCTCCTTAATAAATTCAGTGGGATGGATAAAGAGATTAAGGATAGTAAGAAGACACAGGATGAGCACAAAGAAGAATTTGAAAGTATACGTAGAAAAAGAGCAGATCTTACAAGAATGAAAAGTGCAACAAATGAAACTTTAAAAAACATTGGAATCATATAACAGTGGATTTGAGAAGGCAGAAGAAAGGACTGAGGGGCTAGAAGAAATAGCCCCTAAAAGTGAACATACAAAAGAACAGATGAAGAAGAGAATTGAAAAAATTGAACAAGGTCTCAGGTGACAAAATGACCACAAAAGACATGCAAACATACGTTTCATGGGTGTCCCAGAAGGAGAAGAGAAGGGAAAAGGGGCAGAAGGAATATTTGAAGAAATAAGGTAGAAAATTTCCCAACACTGTTGAAGATATAGATATCCATGTCCAAGAAGTACAACATACTTCCATCCAAAAAAAATCTGAATAGACCAGCTCTGAGACACATACTAATCAGAATGTCAAATGTCAAAGAAAAAGAGAGAATTCTGAGAACAAAAGGAAAAAAACGCATAACATATAAGGGATACCCAATAAGATTAAGTGCTCGGCAGCAGAGTTGGCCCAGTGGTTAGGGCGTCCGTCTACCACATGGGAGGTCCACGGTTCAAACCCCAGGCCTCCTTGACCCGTGTGGAGCTGGCCCATGCACAGTGCTGATGCACGTAATGAGTGCCCTGCCACGCGGGGGTGTCCCTGCCTAGGGGAGCCCCACGCGCAAGGAGTGCGTCCCATAAGGAGAAAGAAAGTGCAGCCTGCCCAGGAATGGTGCTGCACACATGGAGAGCTGACACAACAAGATGACACAAGAAAAAGAAACACAGATTCCCATGCCGCTGACAACAACAGAAGTGGACAAAAAAGACGCAGCAAATAGACACAGAGAACAGACAACTGGGGTGGGGAGGGAAGGGGAGAGAAATAAATAAATAAATAAATCTTAAAAAAAAAAAAAGATTAAGAGCTGATTTCTCACCAGAAACCATGGAGACAAGAAGACAGTGGTCTGATATATTTAAGATACAAGAGAAAAACTTCCAGCCAAGAATCTTATATCCAGCAAGATAGTCTTTCAAAAATGAGGGCAAGTTTAGAATATTCACAGATAAGATAGACTTTCAAAAAAGAGGGCAAGTTTAGAATATTCACAGATAAACAGAAAGTGAGAGAATTTCTAAACAGGAGACCAGATTTTCAGGAAATACTAAAGGGTGTGCTAGATCCTGGAAAGAAAAGACAGGAGAGAGAGGCCCAGTGGAGAGTCTAGAAATAAAGATTATATCAATAAAAGTAACAAAGTGTTAAAAGAATGGTAAAAATAAAATATGACAGATAAAGCTCAAATAGTCAGGAATAAACTTAACCAATGATGTAAAGTACTTCTCAGAAAACTGCAACTCAATCTTAAAAGAAATTTTAAAAAGGCCTAAAAAACTAGGAGAACATTCCATGCTCACAGATTGGAATACTAAATATCATTAAAATGTCAGTTCTACTCAAATTGATATACAGATTCAATGCAATCCTATAAAAAGTCCATCAGAAGTTTTTTTTAAAATTGAAAACATGATTATCAAATTTACTTTGAAGGGTAAGCAGTTCTGAATAGCCAGAAACATCTTTAAAAGGAAAAGCAAACTCAACTCCAGACATTAAATCATATTATTTAGGGAAGCAAATATGACTCAACTGATAGAGCATCCACCTACCATATAGGAGGTATAGGATTCAAACCCAAGGGAGAGAAATAAATAAAATAAATCTTAAAAAAAAAAAATCATATTACTTAGCTATAGTGGTAAAAAAAAAAAAAAAAAAAAAAGCATGGTACTGGCATAAAGATAGGCACATGGACCAATGGAACCGAACTGATGGTTCAGAAACAGACCCTCACATGTATGGTCAAGTAATTTTTGATAGCCTGTCAAACTCACACAGCTGGGGCAGAATAATCCATTCAATAAATGGTGCTAAATTAACTGGATATCCATAGCCAAAAAGGAAAGAGGGCCCCTATCCTATACCTGATCCAAAAATTAGCTCAAAATGGATCAAAATCCTAAAAAATAAAAGCAAGAACCATAAACTCCTAGAAGAAATTGTAGGAAAAGATGTTCAAGACCTAGTAGTAGGTGATGGATTCTAAAAGGAGATAAGAGGAGGACTGAGATGGACCACTGATGTTTAATGTATGTAGAAGTTTTGTTTAGCTTTACTGTTCAAGTATGGAAATGTATAGAGTGGATGGTAATACATAGTGAGTAACAGCTCTTTTATAAATGGGGATGTGGCTGAAAATGGTAGTCTAGACATGTAAATGCCAATTGACAGAATGCTAGAATATAATCTAGGAACTGAATAGCACAGTAAACCCAGAGATGGATGAGAATTGTGGTCAATGGTACAGATGCCATACTGTCCTTTGTTAGGTAGAGCAAATGTACATCACTATTGCAGGGTGGTAGGAATGTGGAGAAGCATGGGAAAAATAAAACTGGAGTGACCTATGGACAGTGGTTAGCAGTACTAGCATAACATTCTTGCATCTGCCAAATACGTACTGTGTTGATAATGGGGCAATATGGAAAATGTGTGCTAAATGTACACTATGGATGTGGTAACAATCAGATGATATCTGTAACAGATGTTCCACCACAGTGGGGCATGTTGATGGAGGAGTGTTGTTTGGGAATTCCACACACGTGCATGATTGTTTTATAAGTTTACAACTTCTGTCATAAAAAATATATTTAAAAAATAATAATAGGGTGGGTTGGGAGAAAAATACACCAAATTTAAGATAAGGACTATAGTTAATAGTGAGATTATGACAATATTCTTTCATAATTTTTAACAAACATCTCAAGACAATGCAAGGTGTTGGTGAAGGGTTGATGTATGGGATCCCTGTATGATGTTATGCATGTTTGCTTTGTAAGTTCACAACTTTTGCTATACACTTATTGTTTATGTATGTTCATATATAAATGATATAAAGATAATAATAATAATAATGGAGGGGTTGGGGGAAAATACTTTGGTTAGCAGTAATATTTTGACAATACTCTTTAATCATTAGTTAAAAAGGTTTAACAACAATGCAAGTTATTGGTGGTAGGTTGAGGTCTGAGAGTCCTATATGATGTTACATATGTTTGTTTTGTAAGTTCACAACTATTACTATACACTAATTGTTTATGTATGAGTAATATACTTCAATAAATTTTTTTTATTAAAAAAAAATCTAATAACCTATGGCAGATGGCTCTGGATTTCAGTGCCTTGCCAGTTAGCCCTACTTTTGAATTTGTCCTCTTTCTGTGATGGAGTTGGACTCAGATGTGACTTCTCTACACATGCCTCTTCTGTCCCTTTTATTGAACCTGTAGTTGGTGCTAGGGTTGTTGTATATCCAGGAGACTTGAATTTCTGGACTGTCCATGTGCCAGCTGGGCCTCAGCTGAGCCTCAGCAGTGTTGTATCACCTACTCTCCAATTTGTTGTACTTACCCAGGTCAGCTGACAGAGAGGTGAGGATGGACAACCACCACACCAAGGAATGAAGAGAGGCTACAGCTGCAGACATGAGAGTCCCATCCACCAGCCATGGGGGATTGAAAGCCCCTCTCAATTGAGAGGGTCCTCAGGATGGAGGAATAAAATGGATTAGAGTGGACTTCCTGGTATTCTACTATAGTATTATTGTGACTCTAGCAATGGAAGAAATTATATCCTTGATGTGGAGACAGTGGCCATGGGAGTTGCTGAAGGCAGGGAGAGGGAAAAGAAGGTGTGATATGGGGACATTTTCAGGACTTGGAGTTGTCCTCAATAATATTGCACAGACAGATGCGGGTCATTATATATCCTACCATAACCCACTGAGTGGACTGGGAGAGAGTGTAAACTACAATGTAAACTATGATCCATGCTGTGTAGCCCTGCTCCAAAAGGTATTCACCAATTGCAATGAATATATCACACTAATGAAAGAAGTTGTTGATGTAGGAAAAGTGGGGAGTGTGGGGAGTGGGGCATATGGGAACCTCCTATATGTTTTAATGTAACATTCTGTGTTATCTATGTATCTTTTAAAAATAAATAAAAAATATATATTTTTTAAAAATTAATGACCTGAAGGAAGAAATTGGCAAATAGGGAATAATTAGTTCTGAATGAATGTCTAAATTCAAAGACCTGGATCATGAAAGCAAGGTAAGTCGAGAATTTTAATTCCATAATATTTATTGAGAACCTACTTTGTGCAACTCTTAGACTATGGGAGAAAATAAATGTGAAAAAGACTTAATTTTTAAGGAATTTAAGTGTCAACCAATTATTGTAACTTCCCCTTTGGAAATCCCTAATTGCATTTATAATCTAAAGTAATATTATTTGATACTCCTATGTTGGTTTGAGATTGCCCTATTGGAGAAGTTTCTCTTTGAATAAACTCATTGTATGGGGGAAAAAAAAACTTAATTTTGCCCTCAAAGAGCAAAGTCTGATATAACATATGTCATGAATGGCCTCAGAGAAATATGAGGCCTTATACTCTATGAACACATGAGGAAAAATGAGAGAATATAGGTTTAGAGAAGAGGCAGCATCTTAGCTTAAACACTGAAGGAGGGATAGCAACAGAAACATATTACAGGTGAGGCAAGGCTATTAGCAAAAAAGAGATAATAATGTGAACTAGAATGTATAGAAGAAGAGGGAAGATAATTTAAGAGAACTTGTAGAGTGTTTGGACTGATAGGAATTGATGGATGAAAGAAGGTGGATAATGGCATCTAAAGGGAAAGCATGAGCAAGGGCCAGGAAGAAGGCAGGCATCTGGTGGACACCCCAGATGGCACCATTAATGCAGGTCAATTAGAGCTGAGAGTCATGTGAAGATATGGGGACAAGGTTGGATAGGAAGAGGAGCCAGATTATGGGGGGTGCGGGGAGGGAGATGAGGTGGTCCATCTATAGACGTGGATAGTTTTTACAAAACGCAGTAATTCTGGGGTAAAGGGATGCCATGATGAAAATGTATCCAAGGTAGATTAGCGTGACAGAAAGATGCAGCATGTGTTGAAGAGGGAGAGACCAGATGGGAGGCTGTGGCCGCAGCCAACTTGATGTAACACCTAACAGTAAAGAGGGGAAGAGGACTTGAAACTGAAATATCTGCCTCTGGGAAATATTTCTTAAGAGAGTGGGGGGCGAATGAAGACAGTATAGATACGGGGGATAGGTTAAAAGAGAAGGTCAAAGAAAATAACAGCTATTCTAGTCTGAAAAACTAGAACAACATTGATGTCACTGAGGGAAATAAGAGAGTCAAGACAAGGAATTTGTTTGGAAAGTAAAACCATGTCTGGTTTGGGATATACTGAATTTGTGGCAATAGTGGAATTCCAAGAGGATAGGTCCCCATACTAATATTCAAGAGTAAGTTTAGAATCAGATTTTTGGGGTGTTATCCATAAAGAATTGATAGTTGAAGCACCCTAAGTTGAGAGAGAGAGTAAATATGATGCTGACCCAGCAGCTGACATGCCCAGATTAGGAGAGTCTGTGTGGAGTTCCTGGTAGATGTTTTAGACAGCAATCTACTCACTGAAAAAAGAGCAAGTTTATCAGTATGAATTCCAAAAAGGCAGTAACCTAAATGTAAAGATGAGTCCGTTTTAGAGTAGACAGTGTTTAAAAGAATGAACACTTCATGGATTCCTGTCCTTTCTCCCCTTGTTCCCTGTCCCCAGCAACACTGGCAAATGCAAGCTCCTCCAAGAGTCCTTCCCTGACTTCTCTGTCTAATGTTTCTACTGTCACCCTCATCCCATTGCCACTTATCCACTCTTATTCATCCCCCTGCTTCATTTTCTTTAGAGTAGGTCTCACCCCTATGTTAGTTTGCCCAGCTGCTATGACAAACACCATACAGGTTGGTTTAATAATGGGATTTATTGGCTCATAGTTTGGAGCTAAGATGATGTCCAAAACCTATATGTCAGTGAGGCTTACTTTTTCCTTTAAGACCCTGGTATTCAATGCTGACTTGCTACAATGCTTGGGGTTTCTTGGCTTGCATCTGCGCCTCACATCACATATTGATGACCTGTCCCTTCTGGGCTCCTACTGACTTCCAGCTCCCTCCTCATGGCTTTCTCTTCACTCTGGCTTCTGGATTTTTTCCTCTTTGTAAGTCCTCTAGCAATCCTGATTAAGACCCAACTCATTCAGTTGGGCCACACCTTAATTTAAAATAACGTTTTCAGAGATCGGATTTGGCTCATCAATTGGGCACCTGCTTCCCACATAGGAGGAGCCAGGTGTGGTTCCCAGTGACTCCTAAAAGAAGACATGCAGACAATGAGCAGACAGTGAACAAACACAACAAGTGTACACAACAAGCAGACCCAATGAACAGCCAGACGAGGGAGCCATCTCAGGGGAGAGAATAAAAATGAATTTTAAAAAAACAACATCTTCAAGACATCCTATTTATAATGGATTCATACCCACTGAAAAGGGGATTAAGATTAAGAACAAGTTTTAATCTACCACAACCGTCTAAAAGAATATTTCATTACAATATATGTCCATTGTCTGTCTGTTTCAATAGGTTGTAAGATGGTCTCAGTCAACACTTTTTCTTTAGTGCTTATCACATTTTCTGGCACGTAATGGAAGGAAGGAAGGGAAGGAGGGAGGAAGGTTACATGGAATTTTTGTATATATGTTATATCCAATCTATTACACATAACAGATGCTAAATAAATATGTTCTGAGTAATTGAATAATTAAAACTAATTAAATGAAGGGTAAATAGGTACATGTTACATGATAATATTTTAATAAAAGAAGGACATGACATATCAAGTAATAACCACATTGTCTGAGGCTGCAATAAAAAAATCAGTGAAAAAGTGAAAACCTGGGTTTCTTTTTTAACTTATCCTAAAGCCATGGTCATGATAGCTCTGTCTTTGTGAGTAAGAAAAAATATAATGTTATGCCCTCCATTCAACTTCAAACTACTGTAAAGTTTTCAGTGACTCTGAAATAGCCCCTGAAAAGGGAATATATTCCAAAATGTCACCTCTTTTGTTATTCTCTTGTTCTTGTTATGACCATCCATTTATAATACTTCTGAAATTAAGTGACTCAAACTTTTAGCCAAGCCCACTGGTTGAGAAGGTCAATTCCGTGGAATAAAATACACAAAAGAGGCAGCCAAAGCTATGTCTAACTTTGAGGCCTTTCAGGGCTCATGCCAATAAATGGTGCTCCACTGTCCTACAATAAATCCCACCTCACAGGATCCGTCAACCCACTGAGAGAGCAAACTACATGTTATGTGTTAGATTTACCTTCTGAATGATGCCCTCTGATATTAGAGCAGCTTTGAGCTCTTACAAAACTTAATGTCCAGTACAAGGTCAAAATATCACAAGTAAATTATCTTTGATGTTTAGGTGCAAGGAAAATATGGTTATTCCTGAACAAGCATCAGAGATGCTAGACTCACATCTTTATGTCAGTCACAAGTTCCTTTATTGATTCTTTCTATAAGGCAGGAAACACCAAAGGGTGTTTCCAACACAACCCTTTTTGTTTCCAACTCAAAATAACATTTAGGAATAATCACATTTTATTTTTTTTTTTTTTTTTTTTTTTTTTTTTTTTTTTTTTTTTTTAAAGATTTATTTATTTATTTAGTTTCCCCCCTCCCCTGGTTGTCTGTTCTTGGTGTCTATTTGCTGCGTCTTGTTTCTTTGTCTGCTTTTGTTTCTTTGTCCGCTTCTGTTGTCGTCAGCGGCACAGGAAGTGTGGGCGGCGCCATTCCTGGGCAGGCTGCTCTTTCTTTTCACGCTGGGCGGCTTTCCTCACGGGCGCACTCCTTGCGCGTGGGGGCTCCCCCACGCGGGGGACACCCTTGCGTGGCACGGCACTCCTTGCGCGCATCAGCACTGCGCATGGCCAGCTCCACACGGGTCAAGGAGGCCCGGGGTTTGAACCACGGACCTCCCATATGGTAGACGGACGCCCTAACCACTGGGCCAAAGTCCGTTTCCCTAATCACATTTTATTTACACTGATTTCTCAGACCTCTGGAGCACATGTTTCTTTGGCCCTTCAAAGTTCTGGGCAGTAGACACAGAGAAAGCCACCTAAGGGAAAACTCTAAGGATATGGCATGGTTACAGATCCCTTGGGGCAAGCCCACTGTTTTAGTTTGCTAAAGGCTATGGGGAGCAATATACCAGAAATGGGTTGGTTGGCTTTTATAATGGGAATTTACTGGGTTAAGAGCATACAGTTCTGAGGCCTGTGAAAGTGTCCAACTCCAGGCATCATCAGGAGATGCTGTCTCATCAAGTTGCAGCTATGGGAGAACAGGCACATGACAGTATCGTCTTAAAGATGCTTTCTCTAAAGATGGCCCAAGTTCAGCTGTGGGCCATCAAGCACAGGGCAGGGAAAAATGCTGGTCTGCTCACATCCCTCCTTTCCCCCAGGCTTCTTCTCTTCAATTTAAAGCTCCTTCATGAACCTAGCCTCTCAGGGCCTCTTCCTGTGACTCTGTGCTCTGCTGATTCAAGCTTCTGGGACCTCTTCTTCTGTCTCTGAAACCTTTTTCTATGTGTCTGTTGTGCTTTCAGTCCTCTGTTTATAAAGGATGCCAGCAAGAACACCAAGAAAAACCCTGGTCATGACTCACTGAAGCAATCCAATCAAAGTTCCCCCAACTGAACCCAATCCAAAGGGTCCACACCTACAGGAATGGGTCAGCTCCAAGGACATGATCTTTACTGGGAGCCACAAAAAATTCTGTCACAATCCATCTCACTCCCTCTTTTATAACCAGGATGACTGAACATGGTTTCATACTATTACAGCTTTCCATTCCAATTTAGGACATTGAGATGTGAATTCCTCTATTCTTTAATATAGGAATAATAGAAAGCATGTATACTTTCTCAAGAGAGAAAGCAAGATATAAAAACCTTGCAAAATGTCCCTGCCTTTTTTCCTTTCCTGTACTGTAATGTACATAACTTGCCATACTAGAACAGACTGAGTCAGTTTTGGGGACTATAGGAACATGCATGCATTTTATTAACCCTTCCTATTCCAGGTGAAAAGAGTACTGTCATATAACAAATGGCCAAAATCTTGACCTTGAAAAAATATTTTCCAAAGTTTGATATTCAGTCAAACTGGTTTGACTTCCCTATTTGGGCAAAGAAAGCATGGTGAAATATAACTGTACAAGCCTCAGCGTATCTGACCCTGGACCAGGCCAAAGGATCTCAAGAGTTCCACATCTGACTTGACCACCTGTTTTCAGGTTAAATCCCAGTTCCACACTGCTAGAATTTGAATCTTCTCACTTACTAGTTATGATTGGGAATGAGTCAATTCATTTTTCTCTGTCTCCTTTTCTTCATCTATGATATAAGGAAGATGAAAGAAATAACTGACTTTTCTCACTCTAAGTTAATGATCACAAACCCTCAAGTGGGCTCTTAACAATAGCAAGCAAGTCACCACATCCCTACACGATTCACTTACCCACTGCATAGGGAGATATTTCAGACCCTTCCCTCTTTCTTCAAATCCTCAGTACCTTCTCCCTGATCCTCACTCTGAGTTGATGGTTTTGTTTCTTACTTTACTAAGTCAAATAAAGTAGCCAGAAGAGAAATTCCACAAAATCCCCCACCACATCTATCTATCTGCCAGCCTTTTGTACCCACATACTTCAGATTTCCACCTGGAACTGTAGATGAACTATCCATGCTATTACATAAAGTCAGTGAGGATGCCAGCCCTCATCGCCTATGCAAAAATACTGTTCTAGCAATTCTCCCCTCTCTCTCCTATTGTCAATTTTCTCCTATTTACCAGATCATTCTCATCAGCCTGCTAACACGTAATTTCCCAGAACTTCCCTTGACTCCATATCACCCACCAGCTCCCCCATTACTTCTTTGCTCCTTTTTTGCAGTGAAACTTCTTGAAAGTTGTATCTGTTGTGATCAGTTCTTCTCCTCCCATTCTCTCTTAGGACTACATCTGTCAGGCTGTTACCCCCAATCTCTACACTTAAACTGTTATTTTTAGTGAGGCAAACAACCACCCAGTCCTCTTCTTGCTGATCTGTTCTGTAGCACTTGATACCACTGATCATTCTCTTGTCCCTGGTCTACCTTTTCATTCTCCCAAATCTTGATTTTCTCCCTACTCCATTGATTCTTCTTTTCCCCCATGACCTTTTGCAGCAAGGTCCCAATGCTCAGTCCCTGGCCCCTGCTCCTTAGTGTTCTCATCCACTCTAAGAGTTTTATATGCAAAACTTATGACAGCTCTAAAATGTGCATTTCTACCCTAAATCCCTCTTCAGAACTCCAGATTTATATATAATTGTTTGGCATCTCCAGTTGTATGCACGATAGACCAAGCTCAACATTACCAAAACCAAACCTTTGTTCTTCTAAAAATCTCCTCTATGTACAGCCATTTCAGTTGTTGCAACTATATCCTTCATGTTTCTCAAGACAAAAACCTAGGAGTCATCCTTAATACCTCTTTTTTTTTCAAATAATGTTCGATGTTTTGGAAAATCCTGTTGACTCTACCTTAAAATGTAACTAGAATCCAACTATATATATGAACCTCCACTGGTACCTCCCTGGTCTGAGTCATTTTCTCTCTCCTGTGTACTGAAATGGCTTTCTAAGAGGTCTCGCTGCTTCTCTGCTTATCCCCTGCTTATCAGTCACAGTGATTCATTAAAAATATATGTTGCATCCAGTCCCTCTTGTGCTCAAAATCCTATACTGACTCTCCCTTTCATATGGAATAAAGCTAAAGTTCTTAAATAGCCTTTAAGGACCAATCATCTGTCCTCCCATTTCCAGCCACTCTAACCTCCTCGTCAACTACCTTTCTCCTCGGTACTCTTTTCCAAACACACCAGCCTTCTTATTGTTCTTTGAACATGAATACCCAGACACACTCATGTTTATGGCCTTTACGCTAGCTGTTCCCTCTGCCTTAAATACTTTTTTCCCAGATTATTCCTTGACTGACTCCCTCACTTCCATACCATAGTCAGATCTTTGCTTCAATCTCAGTTTGTCAGTGAGTCCTATCCCAACTACCCTATCCAGTGAGCAACCTGACCATCCCCACCAACCCCATTCCCACTTGGGCAATCTCAATTAAACTGTATCTTGCTGTATTTTTTTTCCTTTTTACATATAACCTGTCAAGTTGTAAAATATTACATAGTATATATAATTGTATAAGTGTACATGTATTGTACCACAATATATAATAAATTTTATAATTTATTATCAGTCTCCTTCTGTTAGAATATAAGCAACAGAAGGGCAGACATCTTCGTTTTCTTTGTTGATGTTTCCCAAGCACCTAGAGTAGGACTGACCACAAGGTAAGTGCTTACTAAATATTAATTAAATGAATTGATGAATAAATGGTTGAATAAATAAATGCTATTTTCTTGATAAATTGGTGAAAACATGTAAAATACTTAAATATCTAGCACAATAAAAAGCACAATAAAAATCGTAGATGTTTTACTTCTCTGATATTAAACTTAATGAATGCTAGTTTGTGGATATAGACAGTTCTAAGTTCTAAATCTAATAATAAGTCTAAAAGCAAATAGAGAATCTTCTGAAGACTCTAGCTATGTAAAAACCTCAAAATGTTTTTCTTTGTTTCCTGTGTGTCATAATCTTCTTGCCAACATCCACTCTGTCACAACTAGAACTTTACTTTCTCCAGTTAACTGCCTCAGCCAGGTCTGACAGCCAGAACTGATTCCTCCCTTCACAGAAACTATAAAAAACCCAGAACTCAAAGCAAAAGATGGCATCAACTTGATATGTTCTTCCTTGTGACTGATGCCTTGGATCTATTTTCTTCTCTGTATGTTCTGCTTCCCTAAGTTCCTACATATTGGTTCTTATTTGAAAAACCATTCTGATCTCTGGCATTGGGGTCAAGCTGGTTCCTATGTGAGTGGCTTCTGACCCTGTTTTCCCTGAACTGCCTTTTAAATATATATATATATATATTTTTACTTACTATCTTGCCCTTGTTCTGATCTTTATTACATAGATGCTCCCCTACTCTGGACCCTACCAAGGCTCTCTGGCCCTCACCTAGGCCTTGACCACTATATTCAGGTGAAATCCAAGACTTAGAGCATACTCATGATTAAATCCTACTCAACTAGTTTTTAAAATATTAGACTCTTATTGTCATTTTTGTTACTATTTCCAGTGAGTGTTTCTAAGAAAGTTTTGCAATAGAATAATTTTTCAAGCAATTCTTAAGTGAAATCCTAATATATGAAAGATTAAAGTGGTGCTGCTACAGCAACATGTCAATTCCAAAAACCACAGGGCTCTAGTGAACCAGTTTGCAAACTGATTCCTATCAGAAACTCCCAGCCAGTCTCTAGATCTCCTAGAATGTCCCCAGTCATCTTTGTTACTGAGAGTCAGTATTATTATTTACTGTGCTTCAGGTGCAGTGCAGACAGGCAAAAGAAGTGGAAGATTTAATCCTTTGCATTCAGCAAGTCAATAGAGGGAAGTGGAAAAAGAAAACAGTATATAAAAGCCAGTATTTGAAAAATTAAATAAACTTTTCTTACTCTGTTACAAAAATATGCCCATTTTACATATTTGTACTTAACTGTGAGTGGTAGAATTGATTCTGTCAAAATGAGAATCATTTTAGGTTTTAAGAGAATAAAAACGAGCATTTAGTTCTTATTTGAAGAAAGTGAATAAAGGTGTTATACTGTTATCCATCACTGCATAAGAAATTACCCCATATTTAGCAGCTTAAAATAACAAACATATATTATCATGCAGTTCCTAAGGGCTGTAAATCTGGGAGTAGCTTAGCTGGTGGATTTGGCTCAGATCTCTCATTAGGCTACTATCAAGCTTTGTCACCATGGGCTGCAGTCTTTTGAAACTGGAAAATCTGCTTCTGATCTACTTCACGAACTTGTTAATCGGCTTCGGTTTCTTGCTGGCTATTGTGAGGAGGGTTGTTTCTTTCCACATGGGCCTCTCCACAGGGCAACTGACAACACTTTGCTTCACCCAGAGCAGGAGAGACAGAGAGCACACATGTGAGCCAAGGAGAGCACCTAAAATAGAAGTCATTGTCTTTTATACCATATTATCACATATATAATATTCTATTCATTAAAAGTGAGTCAAAACAACAGAAGCGGACAAAGAAGAACACGCAGCAAATAGACACAAAGAACAGACAACTGGGGCAGGGAGCGAAGAGAAATAAAATAAATAAATCTTTAAAAAAGAAAAAAAAAATGAATCAAGGAGTGTCTCACACCGCAGCACATTCGTAGTCCATGCCTCAGACCATGTACTTTACTCATTTTCTTGTTTCTTAAAAACTCTTTACTCCTGTGACTAAAAAAAGTTAGTCAAGGGGAGTGGGTGTGGCTCAGTGGTTAAGTGCATGCTTTGCATGAATGAAGCCCCAGGTTCAATCTGTGGTACCCCCTAAAAAAAAGTGAGTCAAACTCAAGGGAGAGAATTACATGGGGGTGTGGATGCCAGGAGGTGGGGATTAGTGGGGGCCATCTCTTTTTTTCCCCCAGCCAGTCTGACTTTATTTATTTTAATAATTAATTCTTTTAAAGAAGTTTAAATTACATTAATGTTACATAAAAAACATAAGGGATTCCAATATGTCCCACTCCCTCCCCCTCCCACAATTTCCCATATTAACAACATCTTTCATTAGTATTGTAAACTTGTTACAATTGATGAACCATATTGAAGCATTGTTACTAACCGTGGACTACAGTTTACATTATAGTTCACACCTTGTCCCATACAGTTTTGTAAGATGACAAAATATACAATGACCTATATCTGTCACTGTGATATCATCCAGGACAAATCCAGTATCCCAAAAATGCCCCTATGTTGCACCTATTCTTCCCTCTCCCATCCCTCAGAACCTTAGTGGCCACTGCCTTTACATCAATGGTAAGAGTTCTTCCATTGGCAGAATAATAATAGGTCTATAATAGAATAATGATAAACCTATTTTAGTCCATTGTTCATTCTCCAATCTTGAGGATTTTTGGATGGTGATGGCCACTTGCTTCTAATTGCGAAGGGACTTTGATCCCACGGGGCATATGGATGGAAATATTTGCTTGCAGACACTCTGTTCCTTTAGATGGGTATTGTTCATCATCATCTTGTTTGTTGTCTTGGGTGTGTCCAATGAACTAGAGAGTAGGTGTTCCAACTCTGATGAAATTCAAGGCTCAAATGGCACATGGACAGACCAAAGAGTTAAGTCTGTGGGACATACATTTAACAAGTATAATGCTAATTATAGTTTCAGATAAATGGGACAGGGGAACCATGTGTTAGGAAACTATAAATGAGTCTAGCTCTGCTACATTGGGGAGCATAAACTCTAAATTAAGGCCCACTGACAGAGTGCAAATTCCTGAGCTGTCAGCCTTGCTTATAGTGTCTGGATATTTCTACTGCCCTAGGATCCCCACTACTTCAAGCACTGTTTACTGTGGCAGTCAATGAGATGCTGCTGAGACTTGCATAATAAGCATAACCTCTGAATGACCTCCCAGCTCACTTTCAAATCTCTTAGTCATAAAAACTCCTTTGTATTTACCCTTTCCCCCTTTTGGGTAAGGTCTTTTTCAAGATGTACGGCTAGTTGGTGCTTCATAATAATCCCTCATTGCCAGGGAAGCTCATCCCAAGTAGTCATGTCCCATACTGGCAGGAAGGTAGTATGTTTGTCTTCTGAGTTTGGTGTCGAGAGGCCACTGTGGGCCATCTTGAAGGCTGGCTACCACAAGTAGACACATGTCTGCAATAACTAATTCCTCTGCCATTGAATGTCATCAAATCAAAAGTGTCAAAACCTAAATAACTGAGTAATATCTTAAATATGTTATTATAGCAAAAGAAAGAAAAATAACTTTAGATTTTTAAGTGTTTTTATATAGTCCCATATGTTTGAAGGATAGCTCTGATTTCCCTGTGACAGGTGTGAAACTGAGGCCTTAGGGGTCAACTTATTCAAGTTTCCATCACTAGTAAGTAGTACAGGTGGAACTAGAAAAATAGACTTCCTGATGTTATGTCCTCTATTTTTTTCTGCAGAGCTATGCTACTTTTCTAAATCAAAGGTAAGGACTTTTGCATTATTAAAAACTTTCTTCAATTACTCTTACTAATAACTTTGTGAGTAATAAAATTTGACAATTATAGAATAATGTGCGGTTTCTATAAATAGGCATAAATTCTCATATAGGTTATAGAGCTGGAAAGACATTATAAAACAAATAACTAGAGATTAGGTGCCAACCAAGACTGTAACATGGAAGAACAATTCACCTCTCTATGGAGTATCATTCAACTTATTTTTAATTGAGAGAGTTCATTTTCATTAAAATATCATGCCTTATTTATGCATCACTATTGCTTAAAACAATGCATAATTTCACATATATGTTTGAATTTCTATATTTTGTTTTGAAACAAAACAATAAACTAACACTGTATCCAATAGCATTGCTAGTCAAGGCACATGAATTTAATAAACAGCTGACATTTTAGAAAAGAAATTTTGCTAAATTATCCTTCCTTTTAGAATATTTGTTGGCTTTGTTCTCTATCTAGAATATTAATTACTTATACAGAAGCTGACTTTTTAGATATAACTTTCAAACTCAAAATATGGACATTTGGTTCACTGTAGAGACTATTAGGAAAAGGCAATGCTGTCTTTGAGGAAGAAACAGGTTGACATGGCAAAATTATCTCAAATTTGAAAATAATTTGGGGCAAACAATAATTTAGTGCCAATCAAATCTACTAAAATGGGCAAATAATATGAGCAGAAGAAATATATGACTAACAAAGCTAATAAAATATCCTCAGAATCACTAGAAAGGTTGGAAACACAAGTTTATACCAAATAAATACAATATTCCCCCCCAAATTTTGACAATTAACTATTTAAACCAAGAAACTATGTAAACTGCCACTCTTTTAAACTGTTGGTGAGAATGAAAATCATTACAACCATTTTGCATGACAACTTAGCACCATTTCCTGTAACAGTACTGTTCAATAAAAATGTAATGCAAGGGAAGCAACTGTGGCTCAATCAGTTGGGCTTCCATCTACCATATGGGAGGCACTGGGTTTGCATCCCAGGGCCTCCTTGTGAAGGCAGGCTTGCCCGCACGCTGCAGAGAGCCGCCCAACCTGCAAATGCCACAGAGTGCCACCTGGCCCACAAGCACTGCAGAGAGCCAACTCAGCAAGGTGATGCAACAAGAAAGGAAGACAAGCAAAAAAATGCAGAAGAGCACAGAGAACAGACACAGAGAGCAGACAGCAAGCAAGCTGCAAGGGAGGGAGGGGAAATAAATAAAATAAATACAGACACAGAAGAACGCACAGCGAATGGACACAGAGAGCAGACAGCACACAAAAAGCCATGGGGGTGGGGGATTAAAAAAAATGTAATGCAAGCCACATATTTAATTTTCAATTTTCTAGTAGCAACATTTTAAAAAGTAATAAATTAGCTGTAATAATATAAAATAAAATATAATAATACTACACAATATATTTATATTAATATTCAATCAATTATAAAAATTAATGAGATACTTTGCTTTTTTGCATCTTAAATCCTTGAAATCTGGTATATACTTAACCCTTACAACACATCTTAATTTGGATTAGTCACATTTCAGGTGCTCAAAAGGTACATGTGGCTAGCGGCACTATATTGGACAGTACAAACGAATGCTTATGCTCAAACACATTGAACAAGTCCAATCCTGGGAATCAATTTGAAATAAACATTCAGATAGGTGCACACATTGACAGATTCTAAATATTTATTAATAGTAGAATCATTATATAACTATAGTTTTGAAATATCATGGAGAATTTTTTTAATGATGTAGATTTGTATACACTAACTTAATAGCACAAGTCATATTAAGTTTTTTTTAAGCAATTCATAGAACCATACATATAGAATCATTCTTTTGTATAAAAACAATATTAAAGCGTTTTAAAATGCACAGATAATACACTGTATGCATCATGTTATAGTGTTGTTTTAGTTTGCTAAAAGCTGTTGGGAGCAATATACCAGAAATAGATTGACTTTTAAAATGGGAATTCATTAGGTTAAAACTTATAATTCTGAGTGTCCAAATCAAGGCATCAGAGATTGCTGTCTCACTGAAGCTTGCCAAAATCCTGGGCTACTGCCATGTGGCAAGACAGAAAGTAGGCTCTGCTGGTCTGGGTCTCTGCCTTCCCCTTCAGGCTACTTTCTCCCAGAGCTCAGCTGTGGGCATTCAAGCATATGGCTAGTCTCTTTCAGCCCCTTGGCTTCTCTATCTCTGCAGCTTTTCTCTGTATCTGCTGCTTTTAGTATTCACTTATAAAGGACTTCAGTACAAGGATTAAGACCCACCCTGGGCCCCACAATCTAATCAAAGACCCTTAACAGAAGTAATTAATCAAGAGTTCCCACCTACAATAGGTTCACAAACACAGGAATGGAATAGCTCTAAGGACATGATTGTTTCTGGAATCCACATATGCTTCAAACAGTCACAAGTAGATACTTCTGGGGACAGGCATTCCAAAAACTTTTCACATTTTCTCTATGCATTTCCATGTTGTTAAAATTTTTATAAAGCATGAATTCATGTGTCACATATATAATTTGAGAGAAATGTTCTTGTGTCTCAACATAAGTGGTGACAAGGTAGAACTGACTCAGAAGGGCCATGTTAAGGTATCTGGCTCAACAGAACTGAGATAGGTTAACCATAACTAGAAGATATGAAAGAAGATGGAAGGGAAGCAAGGGAGAATTTCTTAGGCTAGATAGAAGACAGTGCAATGAGTTCTAGATCCAGTATGGTCTGGTGACTCTTTGCCCTGTTTTATACCATCACCTTAATACGAACAGCTGAAGGACTCATCATTACTTTGCTACAGCTTAGTTGAGCAACTTTCTTGAAGTTATTTCACCTTCCTAAGTGTCAGTTTTCTCATCTGTTATGATGAGTTAGGAAAATGTCACACATCCTATATTAAAGTTGAATCAGGAGAAATATATTAGCTCCATTTAAACTCCTAGGCTCCATCTGGCCTTGTAGCATCCAGTCCACACCTCTTTGAATAAACAACTAGAACTTCCTACCACCAAGATATTCAGAGTATCCTGGTCCTTCTTCACTGTGTTATAGTCGGTTCTTCTGTGTTCCAGACTATCCTTCCTTCCCCTAACTCCCATGAACAAGTCCCCAATTCCCTTTAGGTAATTGAGTCAGTGAATAAATACTTGCTTTTCTTTTTACCTCTAAAAGGAAAATAATTGTAGTTTAGGAAAAGAGGTTTTTGGTCCAAAGTTCAGCTGGAGTACGCAACCAGAATGTGAGGACAGTCCTTAAATACTAGAACCAAATGGGAGGCAATTCTTAATTGGATATTAATAGCTACGATGGGCAGGAAGAGAGTGTCTCTGGTTCCAGTTGAAATAGCCTGGCGGATACCCTGAATGGTTCTACAAGCAAAAGGATGGGAGTAGCAAGGAGAATAAGGCAACAGTCTTATGGAAATTGAAGAGGCTTTGAAGTTATCATGGTTTCAACTCCTGATTGTACCATTTAACATAAATGCCATTTAAACACTCTGGACCTCATTTCCTGTAATTGGGGATAACAACACATAATTAGAGTGATTGTGAAAATTAAATGTAAAGTGACCAGTAAAGACTTGGCAAATGTCACTTGTCTTACGGTTCCTCCAATTCTTCCTCTCTCTCTCCTCCACAGCCTTTCACTTTGATTGAGGACTTCAGCTTTACAGCATACCCCAGACTTTTATTCAACTGTCTTCCTTCTTCATGTGAGACTTTCACTGTTAAAGGCACTTTATTTTCTTTTTACCTAACTATTTTAGTGCTTTAAACTGGGGTGAGACATTCAAAATATTCAACTGTTGATAGGAATACCAACCAGTAAGAATGGGTATTGGCTAGTATGCCATATTATTAATCTTCCAAGTACTCTTGTAAGAATGTGAGTTGAGAAAGCCATATCCTGTGGTTTCCTATGGGTCCCTTGGAAGACAATAATAAGCTGGTCTCTATTTCAGTAGTCCCTTGTTGATGACCTTTGACTACTCCTAGTCAGATCAAGGGCTTATCATGATATGGCGCTGACATTCTTGATAATTGTGTACATCAACAAACTGCCAGGATCTAGGGTCTGTCTGATTTTGGCCTAAAATATATTAAGTCCTGGATATTCTTTCTTATATTAGTCTTTTTATTTTTTTATTTTTTTTTCTTTCTTTTTCTTTTTATTGACTTTGTAATAATATTACATTAAATATATATATATATGAGGTCCCATTCAACCCCACCACCCCCACCCCACCTCTCCCCCCCAGCAACACTCCTTCCCATCATCATGACACATCCATTGCATTTGGTAAGTACATCTTTGGGCACCTCTGCACCTCATGGTCAATGGTCCACATCATGGCCCATACTCTTCCCCATTCCATCCAGTGGGCCCTGTGAGGATTTACAATGTCCGGTGATTGCCCCTGAAGCACCATCCAGGGCAGCTCCATGTCCCAAAGACGCCTCCACTTCTCATCTCTTCCTGCCTTTCCCCATACCCATCAGCCACCATGTCCACTTTTCCCAATCCAATGCCACCTTTTCTATGTGGACATTGGATTGGTTGTGTCCATTGCACTTCTATGTCAAGAGGAGGCTCAGATTCCACATGGATGCTGGAAGCAATCCTCCCACTTTCAGTTGTAAGCACTCTAGGCTCCATGGTGTGGTGGTTGTCCTTCTTCAACTCCATCTTAGCTGAGTGTGGTGAGTCCAATAAATCAGATTGTAGGTGCTGGAGTCTGTTGAGGCTCAGGGCCTGGCTATCACATTGTCAGTCCAGAGATTCAAATCACCTAAATATATCTTAAACCCCAATACTAACTGCAACTCCAGCACATTAGCATGAAAGTCTTATGAAGAGAGATCCCATCTGAGTCCAGATTCATCACACATAAACACCAGTTCCAAAGAGGGGCCATCTGACCTGGTAGTTAACTCCATCTGCCATGACCATAACTCCCATGGGTTTCTTTAGCCCTCAAAGGAACCAATACCTGGGGGTTGTATCTGCTTTATCTGTCTCTCAGACTCTGCTCAGTTGTGCATAAGGGCAATCCTTCTGACAGCCTCCAGACTCTTTTTTAGAGACTCATAGCCATATAAACTCATTTCTCCTTTCCATTTCCCCCTTACATTAGGTCAAACAGCATTTTAAAGTCATGTTATTTTATGTAGACAGGGATATTCTGCTGATCCGCATTGAACCTTCCATACAAGGTCATTTTTCAGTTGCATCATCAGTTGGTAGTTGATAGTGATCCCTCGGTGCCAGGGAGGCTCATCCCCGGGTGTCATGTCCCACACTGGGGGGAAGGCATTGCATTTACATGCTGAGTTTGGCTTCGAGACTGGCCACATTTGAGTAACATGAAGGCTGACAGGAGGAAATTCCCAGGCACAATGCTGCTCTAGGCCTTGTTCTTATTTTAGGTTTATCAGCTCATAAGCATAGTCATTAGCATCAGGGGCTCACTGTTGAACCCTCACTCCCTCCCGGTCCCCGCCGCTGCACCTGGGAGACTGTCGCTGCTCCCCTAGGGGCCACTACAGAGCACCAATATTAGTCTTTTTATACATCTTCAACTTTAAGAAACTCTGAACGAATTTCCTCTAGGCAGATTCTTAAGAAAGTGGTACAACTAGAAAAGTAGAAAGGCACCAGCAAATGACTGAGAAGCTCATGAAAAGTCGACAATGATTTTGTGTAAGCTAATGTAAAGTGATGCTCTGAGTTTCCCCTATCTTCAGTATTCTTTAATAAAATTAACTTGAACTGCCTTTACAAAGTACTTTTTAGTCTTGAACAGCTGGAATGCACTCAGCTTGAATGAACATTGAAAGAATAATTTTTCTCTTCTTAAAAATCATCTGAGATATATTCCCTTCAGTGGAACTTTCATAAGAGAGGTCAAAACCTGAAAGGGACTCACTGGCATTGGCTGACTCTGAAGTAAACAGAGTACATTGTCTGACCTTCAAGTAAATAGAGCAAACTTGAATTTGTGGCTATGTGAACTATGCCATGCCTGTGGAATTTCCAAAAATATTTCAGAGGAAAATTGTTGCTGTGATATGGGCAGTTGATAGAGAATAGAAGCAGCCTCCTCAGAGCTAATAAAAGGCTATCTTGAGACACCTTTCAACATTGACGTTACATTTCATTTTTTTAATGCACCAGAGATTGCATGGAAAATTAGGTTTTGTGAAAGCTAGCAAAGTGGAATGTCTGTTGCCTTTCCTTGGGACTTTGTCATTTATATTTATGATATTGTTTCTAAACTGACAAGGTGACTCAAATCAAATCCATCTGCAGAACTTACTTTCTATATGTTGTGGTGGATTTCTATATATCACAAATCCACACCTTAGAAACAAACTAAATAAACATCATACATTATGCATTAGTGTCCTTTGATATTTTTAGTAGTCAAGGTAAAAAATATCTGACTTTTTCCCTTCCATTTTCAACTGAGTGAATAACTTTTTCCATCATGTAGTTGGACAAGCACCAAATTTATTTCCTCTCTCTCCAAAGGAAATAATACCAAGATGTGTATTATATATGAGACACATGTTCATATAAAAACCATTCATGGATTAAAGTATTAAGAAAGTTGAGGCTCAGCAGGACAAGTAGATAACTTGTCCATAATCCAAGAGCTGCTAAGTGGCCTTTAGAACTAGAACCCACATCAGTCTAATGCCCAAATCCAGGCTCCTTCCATAATTCAATACAACCCAGTGAGGCTAAGCTGAGGTTCTATGTCCTAGATACACAACCATGTAAACCCACAGGGGAAATTTGATCAATGGGCTAGAAAAAAGGAAAGGGAGAATTAATTTTAAATTGGGGTCAGAATCTTAGAAGAGATTCTTAGAAAGAGTACCCATGACTAGGCTGCTTCCACCTCACCAGCACACCTTGGCTACCACTTAGCAGACCTCTAGCAAAGATATGAAGGAACCAAAGTTATTTTTAACCCCTGGAAATTTGCAAATGGGTCTAAGATTGGTAGGAAGAGAACATAACATGTACATACACACAAAGGCACATACAAATGCACAAATATTTACCTACATACACACATAAATACACATTTCATAAGAATAAGGAATTTGATAGAGGAAACATGTCTATACAGGGGAGGTGCTTGTGCAGCACACTATTTTCTTACCACCCGGCTCCCTATGGAATACACAGATGCTGCTGATATTCTCTTCAGGAACTACCCTACCACATATATATGAGGCTCTCCCGTTTCTTAAGCCAAATTCTGTTTCTTTAAGTAAAGGCATATTTTCATGGGGGTGGATGATGGGGTGGCAAGGTGTGCACAGGTGACTCAAAAATATCACTGCTGCCAGTTTCCTCTTGTACAGGAAACCCCATTACAAAAAAGTGCCTCAATCTTCCCCTCCTTTGTCCCTTCCCCCATTTCATTACTCAGATAAACTCCTCTTTTTTCTATTTTTTATTAGAGAGGTTGTAAAGTGATAGAAAAATCATGCATAAAATACAGAGTTTGCATATACCATCCTATTATTACCACATTTTATTAATGTGAACAATTTGTTACATTCATGAAAGAACATTTTTATAATTGTACTAGTAACTGTAGCCCATCATTTACATTAGGGTTCGCTGTTTCCATTGTATAGTCCTGTATTGTTTATTTTTTATTATTTATATTCTAGCAACATATATACAACATAAAATTTACCCTTTTAACCACATTCAAATACTTAATTCAGTGCTGTTAATTATGTTCACAATCCATCACCATCATCCATCACCACTTTTCCATCAATCCAAACAGAAACTCTTAAATTCTTTAGAATTTAAGCATTAACTCCACATTCCACACCCCCACTCCAGCCCCCCTTTCACACTGTCAGCTCCTTTATAATCTCTTCCAGATCAAAAGCATGATCACAAAATGATCTAATATGGATTGTCAGCACCCTAGGATTGACAGATTCAATTAAGTCAATGTGCAACCTCCCCAAGAGTTATTTACAGTTTACTCTCAGTTCTAATTGGAATTAAAGATATGGTCTTACTGTTAAAGGAATTTCCAGCACAACTTAGCATGCAGTGAAGGATATTTTTAGACAGCATCTCTGAAATCCTACTAGCTGATGATTTCTTCCTTGACATAAAAATTTATTGTCCAACTGAAAAGGGGGTTTGATGATGGTCAGAAATTTTGAATCAGTTAAGGTGTGATTTTCTATCAATATAATCATGATATACCTGATTAGTTACATCCTCAGAAACTATGGGGAAAAAAAAATAAAGATTCCCTGAAGAGAGATTCATTCATATCCACAGTTTGGCTGCAATTAGATGTTTTAAAGGACCACTTCAGAATGCAGCTAAGCAAACAGAAGTCTAGAATGATCTGAAATGTCTGCTGTGACAAGATCTGACCTATTGGAAGACAAAAAGGATACTTCAAATCTTAGGTCAAAAATGAAATCCCTTTCTGCTCCTGAACTTTACTTGATGATCCAAATAAGTCCTCTACTTAAAAAGCCTAATTTTGGGGGGAAATCTCTTTCTATCCAGGTAAACCAAAATAGGAAGCAATTAAGTTCCTTCAGTAGAAAAGGAAGTGAACACAGTTGGTCTTAATTCTTTGGTCTTTTGCAAACACCATCCCCCGGTACTATTTTATATGAATGAGGCAAACATCCCAAGTATATGTAAGGCATATATTAAAACGTTTGTTTTACCCCCAAAAATGGAATGGTTGGCCAGTGATCTAGTATCAGTAGGTGGGTCATAGGCCATAGGCTGAGAAGTTATCTCCCTTAGTAGAGAGGCCTTAGCTAATCCTAGGCCAAAAAAAAAAAAAGAACATAGAATGATTTGACCACTTCAATAATAAAACATATACCTTGTACTCAAAATCAGCTGGAGATAATTTTTTAAAAAGAATTCACAGTAAGAGGTTAATAAATGAAAAAATACTCTACATGTTTAACCCTATCTTCTATCACGTATTTCATGCCACAGTCGTATCAACTGTTCCTCTTGCCCTGAACATGTGTTGCTTCCTAGTAATTTTTCATACACGCATACGTCTAGCAACTTAATCCCTCTCATTTTTTAGGATCCAGGTGTTGTCTCCTCTCTGAAGCACAGGAGAAAATTGGCAAGTCCTTTTTTCTCATAGACTGTTTGGAGACCATCTTTATTACATGTAGTCAAAATCTTTTTATGAGGTCATCTGCAAATTGGCTACCACTCCTTAAGGAGAAGATCCACATCATACACATATTTCTAAGGGCTAGAAATGAGTCTGGCATCAAGTATAATAACAACAATTCTCTTGTTGTATGTTGCACAGTGGAAAACACTTTACATGTACTGTGCTATTTAATCCTTACACGGAACATTCAAGGCTCTATGACTATCCCTCTTTTAAAATGGAAAACTGCAGCACAAAGTATGCTGAGCTACAACACGACTTGACTACTAAGTGTATGGCTCCCCCTGGATTTGGGCAGTGCACAACCTGTGCACAATTAGCAACTGTCCTCTCAGTCAATGCTTTGAGAATTAAATTAAAATGTTCAACTTGGGAAATAGATATGACTCAAGCAGTTGCACTCCCATCTACCATATGGGAGGTCCAGGGTTGAAAGCCCAGGGTTCGAAGCCTGGGGCCTCCTGGTGAAGGCAAGATGGCCTGCTCACCAAGCTGGCCCATGCAGAGAGCCAGCCCACGTGGGGGTGCCACCCTGCACAGGTGTGCCGCCCCAGGCAAGGAGTGGCAGCCGATGTGGAGAGCTGGCGCAGCAAGATGACGCAACTGGTGACACAGAGGAGAGACAACAAAAAGACATAGCAGAACAGGGAGCTGAGGTGGCACAAGAGAATGATCATCTCTCTCCCACTCTGGAAGGTCCCAAGATAGGTTCCCAGAGTCATCTAATGAGAATACAAGCAGACACAGAAGAATACACAGTAAATGGACACAGAGAGCAGAGAACGGGGGTGGGGGTTGGGGGCAGAGAAATAAATAAATCTTTTTAAAAAAATGTTCTACTTAATATTATGCCTTTCTCGGATGGATCTGCAGTTTCAAAGAATATTTTTAGAGGCATTGACGCCTTAAATCAAAAAGAACATGTCAGATGCAGAAGGCCATCTGCCTAATGTCCTTCAAAACTTATTATCTAGATAACCACAGTATTCAGTATGACAGGAAATTATCACTAACACTGCTCTGATGACCATATGGTGTGATGAGAAAGACAGAAGTGAGGGAGATGATAAGACAAATGTTTGAAGTCAAGTAAAAGACAGTCCAGAAAACCTGAGAATACCATCACCATTCTATTCTATAGAATGTCATTATTTTTTATTTCCCCTTTTAATCACATTCAGATTTATATTTCAGTGCTGTTAATTACATTCACAATGTTGTGCTATCATCATCCCCACCTATTACCAAAACATTTCCATCATTCCAAATAGGAACCCTATACAAAACCACACACAAAACAAAACAAAATCCAGAGCCTCAAAAAGTTTTAGGTCACACAGAAAGTGACTGAATCAGATTCAAATAATACAGAAGTGTACTTAATTTTATCTCTTCTTATCCTTCTTTGTATAAAAAAACAAATACAAAATCCACCTAAAAATGGAATGTGATACCTACCATGTATGTATATATTATTTTTCCAATGTGAATTCTATTTACAGCAAATTTTTCAGCAATTTAGCAATAATTATCAAATGTACAAAATTCAGGAGTTTTGAATATCATTATTTACTCTTCTAGTCCCTTAAGCTTTCCACCAGCAAAAAGAGAGCAAAAATGAATGAACAGGCAGCGGACCTGGCCCAGTGGGTAGGGCATCCGCCTACCACATGGAAAGTCCATGGTTCAAACCCTGGCCCTCCTTGACCCGTGTGGAGCTGGCCCATGCGCAGTGCTGATGCACGCAAAGAGTGCAGTGCCACGCAGGGGGTGTCCCCTGCATAGGGGAGCCCCGCGCACAAGGAGTGCACCCTGTAAGGAGAGCTGCCCAGCGCGAAAGAAAGTACAGCCTGCCCAGGAATGGTGCCGCACACACGGAGAATTGACACAACAAGACACAACAAAAAGAAACACAGATCCCCATGCCGCTGACAACAACAGAAGTGGACAAAGAAGACACAGCAAACAGACACAGAGAACAGACAACAGGGGTGGGGGGGGGGAGGGGAGAGAAATGAATAAATAAATAAATCTTAAAAAAAAATGAAAGAACAGCAAAAATGTTTCTTTGCTATTAGGATAAGTAATGCTTATGGGTCATGTGTACCTTTGCAAAAACACAATAAAATCTTTTTTTTCTTTTCCAAAAGTAGTAACATATGAAAATTTAACAATGGCAGTAAATCAATAACATCATACTATCATGAATTCATGACAGTTATCTGAATATTTGCCCATGATCTCAGAATCAAAAGGATATTAGAATAATCCTGAAGGAGGTTATTAAATTTTCCATTTACCTTTTTTTAAGGACCTTAGGGGAATTTATGTGTTGTGTTTTCTTTGCATAAATCCCCTTACTGTCATGCTTGAATCTTATGTAAAGGGAGAGAGATCAATATAGCAATAAGAAATTTGATGGAGATGCAGGAAACAGGCCATGAAGAATTAGTAATTTAAAGTGAATCATTATCAATTAGGGATGGATTTACTGAATAGAATTCAATATTAATCTCATATTCAAGGTCACATTTTATTCACTACTAATGAACTAATCATTTTTGGCATAGCATGCAGCACAGTTCATGAACAATTATTAACATTTAGTTTTATTAACCACAGACCATAATCACAAAGGATGACATTAGGAGCATCTATGCAGTTTATTAAACAGACGTGCCTTTGCTGAGAGTGCATATAAGTCTCTAGAGAGGGCATCACTTCAAATATTGCTTCAGGGAAATAGAAAAATCCTAAACTTAGGGAGACACCTACAGGTCCAGTGAAAAAAGAGAAAAGGGGGTCTGAGAACCAGAAAAACAATAGCATTATATTTAGTCTGAAAAAACAAATTTTTTTCCTTGAAAATACTTTTGAATGCTGACAACATCCTTCATTGTTAAAAGCACAAATTAGACAAGAATAGCTTAATAACCAAAACAATAGAAATACAGATTTCCTTAAAACTTTATCTCTGAACTAAAATCAAGTTTGTCTAATGGCCTAAAGGACGGCCCATAATTCTTTGGAAATAGTCAAGATATACCTATTGGTAGAAATAGCTTGAGTTTTACCATCATCATCTTTACTGAGTGTCTTCCATGCAAGAACAAGTCTATTTATATATTCCTCCTTTGAAAAGGTTTTTCTTTCAGTTAAAAGGTAAATATCCCTGACAGAATAAACATATTCCACATTAGCAGACATTTCTGCCTTAACATAAATGGTTTTACCAGATCCTTTTTTCTAAGGTAAATTTTTCACTAGTATGAAGTGGATAGAAATTTAAGGATACCAGTGGAAAGTAGTGGTGATATTTGGTACAATTTTGTCCATGGATCAATAGAGCCAGAGATATTGAAAAGCCACCCCCCTCATTACATGAATTTCCACTCCTTGAAATGGGAATTATAGGAAAGAGTGGTCATCCTGTTTTTGTTTTGTTTTGTTTTCCGATGCTCTCTATTATCTGTCCTACCTCCACGCCAGTTTTGCTCATAAAAGATACCTCTCCAAGCCTCTCCTTCATTCTTAAACTGTCATTATAATATCCATATAATACATTTCCATTAAGTTGCAGGGAAATGACTTTGATGTCTTTGCTAGCCCCTAAAGAAACAGCTCTAGTGTGTTTCCAAACCCAGAAAAACCTACAAAGCCCTTGAGAATTAACTAAAAGATCCTTTGAAAACAAATTCGTAATTTTATCTTTTTCTGATTTAGACAATATACCAATATAGACAACCATGAAATCACTGAGTATCAATAAAGGTCCACAGAAAAACAACCAAAATAGGTGAGAGAATATAGCAGATTTCACACAGAAATACTTAAGGATCAATAACCTATATTGCTAAAAAATAAAAGGTTCTGTCATTTCAGTCTTCCAAAATAAGACCAAAACTTTCCATCACAACATTCTCTGAGCATCACCTAAGCAGATAAACTTAGACACTTAGATTTTCATTGCATTACTCTAACAGCTCCTTGAGAACTTTGCTCATCTCCAGTCTTGTCTCCATTAAAAGGCATCTTCCACGCAGGTGCAGGATTGTTTCCTAAAATACAAATAGTATCAGAATATTTCCCTGGTTAAAACCCTCAAATGGCTCCTTGTAACCTTCCAGATAAAATCCAAACTCCTTAACCCTTAACATGATCTGGCCCCTGCCTACCCTTCAGGTGTCATTCTTTACTATTTATTCTTCCTCTCCTTTGTGTGGATGTGCTTTCATATATATATAACCAATCCTTGTTAGTTGGATATTTTTGTGAGAACCCAAACCCCTCTCCTCAAGTTCCCAAGAGAAAACATCCACTCAAAAAAGATAAATTTTTGGGAAACGGACTTGGCCCAGTGGTTAGGATGTCCAACTACCACATGGGAGGTCCACGGTTCAAACCCCACGCCTCCTTGACCCATGTGGAGCTGGCCCATGTGCAGTGCTGATGCACGCAAGGAGTGTCATGCCACACAGGGGTGTCCCCCATCTAGGGGAGCCCCACAAACAAGGAATGCACCCTGTAAGCAAAGCTGCCCAGCGCGAAAGAAAGTGAAGCCTGCCTAAGAATGGCGCTGCCCACACAGAGAGCTGACACAACAAAAGAGACACAGATTCGATTCCCGTGCCACTGACAACAACAGAAGCAGACAAAGAAGACACAGCAAATAGACACAGAACAGACAACCAGGGGGGAGGGGAGAGAAATAAATAAATAAATCTTTTAAAAAAAAAAAAAGATAATTTTGGAGAAACATTTCCAACACATTTTCACCACTTACACATGCCACCCCAAAGGGATAGAATAGGAAAGGTTCCTGCACGTGCATGGCCTGAATCATTTCCTTCTTTTTCAGAGGAGTCTGACCTGATGTACATTTACCATCTTCTCCAGTGTTGTGCTGTTTTTGTTTCCTTGTTGCAAAAGCAAATATCATGCAATGGGTTGGGTTAAGCAATGGAAATTTATTGCCTCATGGTTTTGAGGCTACGAGAAGTCCAAATTAAAGTGTCATTAAGGTAACACTTTCTTCCCAAAGACTGGCTTTCTGTGGCTGGCTGTTGGTGATCCTTGGTCCTTGGCTCCTCTGTCATATGGCAATACACATGGCAGCCTCTTCTTTCTCTTGCAGTTTCCACTGACTTTCAGATTCTTGCTTCCCTTGGCTTTCTTTCCATTTGTCTGAATTTCAGTATACTTATAAAGGACTCTAGTTATAGGATTAAGCCCATCTGATTGAGTTGGGTCATATCCTAACGGAAGTAACCTCATCAAAAGGTCTTACTTATATACGGTTCATAAATTAAGTTTATGAACACATTTTTCTGGGGTACATAGCTCCAAACCACCACATGTATTTGACATTTTTGCTTCCACCATGAAGGAGTACAGCTGTAAGAATTGCCTTCCTGCCATAAGCAACTAGTAAATTAGACAAATTACATTGGGTAACAAACAATGCAGAACTATGATTCCTGATATGATGGAAATAAATTAGGCAAGTGTTAGGATTTCCAGAATTTATAGCCTGGGGGCAATTTCCAAAACACAGGACAGGGAATAAAAATGAAAAAGAACACAGCGACACACAAAAAATTACCAAGTATACAAAGAAGTAATATACCCTTAAGCAGCTGGGGAAAAAAAAAAATCAGTAAATAGATGTATAGCCAAAATGACATAAATAACAGAATTGTAAAAACCTTACCACAGCTATTATATATATTTTAAGTATACTCAAAGATGAAAAAGAAAACATGACTAAAACAAGAGCAATGAAAAACATGAGATGCAAATGGAATTTTAGGGAAAAACACAATATTTGAATGCAAAATATGAATATTGGGGAAACAGCCTCCTCATTTTTAGTTAAAAAACAGATGATTCAGAGAACTTGGATGACTAACACTTTATACAAAAATGGTTATTGGAAACAAATCTCCTGGGCCCTCTAGTCTTAAGCTTTTTGTATATTTTTTTCCACAATACTTTGGACAAGGACTGAGACTTAGAAAGAGTCTAAGGTTCAAGAAATGATTTCCCTTCTTCATGAAAGATTTTTTTTTTTTATAAAAGACTACAGACAGAATATTGTTAAATAGCCTGCTTGTAACATTGCTAGAAATACTTTCTTGAAATCACCAGGTAAGTAATAGATTTGGCCTTCCCTGTAGTTTTTGGACTTGTTCAATTATAGCCACCAGTTCCTTCTAAGTCTATTTACCCCTGATCTATTCAGGAAGAGGAGCTCAATGAAATGCTAAGATCAAAGCACTCTTGAAGGAAAAGGGCTATCTGTTCAAGTGCAATACCGACTGTTAGTTATGACCATCTCAAAAAAATCTTATGAATATACTAAATCTAGTTGATGTAGGTCCATAAATGACATACTAGGAGCACTGAGGATTGTAATTTTTAGAAGACTAGTCTTAGAAGTACATCTTCAGATACATTTTGTAGCAGTTTAATATAGTTATGAATTCCAAAAATAGATAATGGATTATGCTTGCAACCTGGACTGTACCTGGCATGAATTATGATTAGGGCTTTGATTGGGTTACATCAATAGGGTGTTCAATCCCCACCCCTTGGTAGGTGGGGACTCACAGACAGACATGGCAAAGGAGTGAGTTGGAGATTTTTGATGTTGGAGTTTTGCTATTGGAGCTTGAGTTGGAGCCCAGGAAGTGGGAACATACAGGAGAACACAGAGGAAAAGGCACAGCAGAAGCCCTGGGGAGAGAGACAGAGCTGTTTGCTTGATACTCTACAGCTGACCTTGTGGAGAAAACAGAGGAGCTGATTCTGGTGAGAAATGAATCCTGGGAAGAGAGGAACCCAGGAAGCCTGAACCTTGGCAGACATTGGCAGCCATCTTGCTCCAACACGTGGCAAGAGACTTTGGTGAGGGAAGTAACTTAAGATTTATGGCCTGGTAACTGTAAGCTCCTACCCCAAATAAATACCCTTTATAAAAGTCAACAGATTTCTGGTACTTTGCATCAGCACTCCTTTGGCTAACTAATACCCTTTGATGCAAATGCTTGAAACAATGCAGTGATCTTTCAAATTTTCTGTAATTAATTGTATCTGTACTTTTCTCTAGATTTCTGGCTGTTCCATGGACAGATGGATAGAAGGTAGGCATAGGTATAAACCTGATTAATTCCCCTTTCTCCACCTATGAACAAGAAAATATGCTGTGTTTTGAACCAGCAGACCCAGATTCTAGATATACTATATTAATGTGTTCCCTTAAATATTCTTCCTCTCTGCCTCAGTTGTATGTATAAATAAGGGTTATAATGGTTTTGTGATGTGTCAACTTAGCTAGCCTGAACTATTGGCTAAATCCCCTTCTAGTATATTTCCAGTTAGAGTGGGATACAAGGGATATTCTCTTATGAGAGTTGGAGGATGGAAGGTGGACAACAGCCAAATTGTAGCACATATGTGCCTTCTACAGTCTCTAGGTGCTGTTGTCAAGGAATTTTACAGATGTAGTTAAATTCCCTAATCAGTGACCTTAAACTTGTCAAAAGGGAAATTATTCTGAGTAAGTCTATCTTAATAAGATGGAAGCTCTTTATTTTTTATTTTTTTGGTCTTTATTTGATTTTTTAATGTTATATTAAAAAAAATTAGGTCCCCATATACCTCCCCCTCACTCCACCCCTCCCCCATAACAACGACCTCCTCCATCATCATAAGACATTCATTGCATTTGGTGAATACATCTCTGAGCACCACTGCACCTCATGGTCAATGGTCCACACCATAGTCCACATTCTCCCACAGTCCACCCAGTGGGCCATGGGAGGACATACAGTGTCCGGTAACTGTCCCTGCAGCACCATCTAGGACAACTCCAACCCCCAAAAATGCCCCCACATCACATCTCTTCCTCCCACTCCCTACCCCCAGCAACCACCACGGCCACTTTCTCCACACCAATGCCACACCTTCTTCAATTACTAATCACAACATTCATGAATAGAATATCAGTAAGTCCACTCTAATCCATACTCTATTCCTCCATCCTGTGGACCCTGGAATGGCTGTATCCACTCCACATCTATATCAAGAGGAGGCTTAGATTCCACATGGATGCTGGATGCAATTCTCCTGCTTTCAGTTGTAGGCACTCTTGGCTCCCTGGTGTGATGGTTGACCTTCTTCACCTCCATGTTAGCTGAGTGGGGTAAGTCCAATAAACCAGAGTGTAGGAGTTGCAAGTCTGTTGAGGCTCAGGGCCTGGCTATCACATGGTCAGTCCAGAGATTCAGGTCCCCTGGGTACATATTAAACCTCAGCACCAACTACAGTTCCGGTAAAAGTAAAAGGAGAGGCTTGTGGACAAAGATCACATCTGAGTCCAGCTCCATCACACAGAAACACAAACTCCAAAGTAGGGCCAACTGATATGGCACTGAACTCCACCTGTCATGACCATAGAACCTATGGGTCTCTATAGCCCTCAGCAGAACCAATACCTGGGGTTGTATCTACTTTAGCTGTCTCTGGGACTCTGCTGAGGTGTGCATAAGGGCGACCCCTCTGATGACCTCCCAGCTCTTTTTTGGATACTCATAGCCATGTAAAGTCATTTGTCCTTTCCATTTTCCCCTTTTGTTCAGGTCAAAAAGCATTTTTAACTCCTGGTATTATATGTAGACTGAGATATTCTGCTGGTCCATGTTGACCCTTTCATTCAAGGTCATTCTCTAGTTACATCATCAGCTGGTACTTGGTAGTAATCCCTTGGCACCAGGGAGGTTCATCCCCTGAAGTCATGCCCCATGCTGGGGGGAAGGCAACACATTTACATGCTGAGTTTGGCTTCCAGACTGGCCACATTTGAGCAACATGGAGGCTCTCAGGAGGTAACTCTTAGGCACCCTGCAGCTCTAGGCCTTGTTCTTATTTCAGGTGCACAGGCTTACAAGCATAGTCATTAGTATCAAGGGTTTCTTTTTGGACTTTCCTTCTTTTTTGGTCTTTGCCGTTGCACTTGGGGAATTGTTGCTGCTCCTTTAGGGACTGTGATAGAGCTCCCCTGGCTAGGAACTCAGCACTCCTTCAGTTGTTGTTCCCAATTGTAATCACTATAAAAATATCCAAACATTTTTACCCTGGATATATGCCCTGGAGAAATCCCTGCCAACCATGTTACCCCTGTCAATAACATCCCACACAGTATTCCTCCCCTGCCATTGGTGAACCTCTCTGTGGTCCAAAACTTCTTCAAAAATGAAGCCCAATATATTGCCAGGTTCCATTAATAGTAAAATGGAATACGGTGATGAGTTTAAAGGTTAGATATAGAATATATATTAATTTAGAAAAATTAAGGTAAAAATAAATTGGGGTATCAAAAAATTTAAAAATGCAAAAGCTTTGTTTTTGATGTTTTGCCTTCTATCACTGCAATAAGTGTTGCCCTGTATGCAAATTGGCAAGGCAACATCTTCTGTCTTTTCCTCAGTGTCTACATCCTTTCTTTTTCTTTTTTTTTCATAATTATTAAGCTTATCTTCACAAAAGTTTTAGATCACAGTAATTCATATATACAATATACAGTACTCCCACATATCCAACATAAAACCCTTTTCCCTTCCACAGCAATAATCTTTTTACATATTCATACTATATTTACTGAAACTGATGTACAGATCTTGAGACAATAGCTTTCAAACAAGGTAACATTTGGGTTTATATTGTGGTTTATATTTTAGAGTATACAATTTTCTAAATTTTTAGGTATCTTATGTTTTACATTATGATTTACATTTTAGCTTATCAGCCCCTATATTTTTTTGGTGTCATTTAACATGGCTTATATCTATCCTTGCGTACTCTTGTGGAACACTTCTGTTGCCCACCCAGTTACATTGATTCCATCTATTCAATATCTCTCTCCCCCTCCCTTTAGGGCCCACAGTGACAGTCAATCTTCATTGCTTGAAGGGCAATGTTCAGAGATACTTTTAACAGTGTTGAGGGCTTGACATGCTCAACTGCCCTATTGCATTGGGAGCCACCATTTCTCTTGAGAGATACAATTCCCTCTATTTGAGAACATCAGTCCTCCCCAGGATGTGGGTATACCCTCACTCTCATTATATGGGTCTCTGTCCAAAGATATAACCCACTATGGTAATATGATCACTCACACACTTCCTAGGAGCCTGTCCTGTGTCGGATTATCCCCTTTAAGCAAGGTAACCTTACTTATTATATTTTTGAAAAAGTTTTCTCAGCATTATACTCTCAACCACATACCTGACAATCTCCTATGTTCATATGTTCCCCCACCCTCCCCCCAATTTCTTGGGCAGGAAGCTCTTTAAAGGGGGACATAAATCTTCCCTGAGCCCAGGACTCCACACCGCAAGTGGGTCTATGATTGCTCTCCTTTCTCCTTGGATCTTCCTAACGGCCTTCCCTGTGGACTTCAGGCTTGCTTAGTGCTTGGCCAGCTTCCACAACTGTGTAAGCTAATTCTTCATAATAAATCATATAAATACATATACATTTATCCTAGTTCTGCTTCTCTAAACCCTAACAACTGATTGATATAGTTGGCTAAATTAGGTAATGCCAATCAGTCATTTGTTGACACTGAGCTCAAATGTTTGTGGTTTTTTGATGAATTAAATAACTGGGAACACAGTAAAACTTAAAATTTTCTATACCAATATGGATCAGGGGCTGGAATGTAATGTATTTCAGCAGAGAAGTGATTTGAAGAAATCACTAAAACACACTGGGATTTTCAGTGGACTCACATGTCCCTATTTCACTTTTTCTTCAAAATCTAATAAAAATGATCATATAAGAATTTAAAGGTATAAAATTGCCACAATGAAAAGAATATTAGAAAGTTCATAAATCAGAAAGAAATTTATCAATTTTAGAAAGATAAAAAGTAGAAGGCTTCGTCACAGCAGATGAAGCAGAATGGAGAAAGTACAACCTAGCCAATAAATGGAAAATCTGAAGAATCCTATGAAGAATCCTAGAAAGGCACAGGACTCAGAAAATCAGAAAGCCAGGAATGAGATATTAAATTGAAAATATAGGGAATTATTTGAAATTTTGTATGTATACACTCTGGGGAGAAAAGGCAACCACTCTTGAGTGTTGCACACTAGAACAAAGATTTCTGCATTCTGTTATAAGGTGTCTCCTGGCAATATGCTAGACTCCCAGCCCATTCAATATAAAACATCATCCATTAGTTGGAAGAATAGCACTCACAGAATTCTTATGTAGCTTTGTATTCTTTTATTCTGAAATAATATCAGACAATCAAGGATTACTAGATTTTGAAGAAAGCTATCAATATGAAAGAGTAAAACCAAGGAGACAAACAGAAAAACAAATACACTAGAAGAATCAAAGATAGATCAAACAGAAGAGAGTTTTTAAAATAAAATATATTTTTAAAATATTAGTATCCAATTAAAATAATTATATGCCATGATCAAATGGGATTTATCCTAGGTATGCAAGAGTGGTTCAACATAAGAAAATCAATTAATGTAATGTACCATATTAATAGAATGAAGGGGAAAACCACATATCTCAAGTGACTCAGAGGCATTTAATAAAATCCAGCACTCTTCATAAATAACACTTAGAAAACTAGGAATAGAAGGAAAGTTTCTTACCATGATAAAGGACATATATGGACAGCCATAGCTAACATCATACTCAATGCTGAAAACCTAATAAGATTTCCTCTAAGATATAGGATCAAGACAAGGATGTTCACTGTCACCACTGATACTCAACAATGTACTGGAAATTCTAGCCAGAGCAATTAGGCAAGAAAAATAAATAAAAGGCATCCAAATTGGAAAGAAAGACATAAAATTTGCCCTGTTGCAGATGACATGATATATAAACAGAAAATCCTAAAAAAAAAACACCACAATGGAGCTACTAAACAAATTCAGAAAAGTGGCAGGATACAAGATCAACATACAAAAATCAGTTGTTTCTACACTAGTAATGAGCAACCAAGGAGGATATCAAGACAAAAATTACATTTACAACAGCAACTATTAATAAAAGAATCAAATATCTAGGAGTAAATTTAACCAAGTGTGCAAAGGACTTTTACATGGAAAACTATAAAACCTAGCTAAAAGAAATCAAATAAGTTGTAAATAAATGTCAGGAATTTCCATGTTCACATATTGGAAGACAAAATATTGTTACGATGTAGTTCTACCCAGAGCAATTTACAGATTCAATGTAATCCCAGTCAAAATCCCAACAATTTTATTTGTAAAAATGGAAAAGTCCATCAATAAATTTATATGGAAACATAAGAGGCCCCAAATAGCCAAAACCATCTTGAAAAAGAAGAAAAAAATTGGAGGACTCACGCTCCACAATTTTAAAACTTATTGTAAAGCTATACTTGTCAAAGCAATGTTACTGACACAAGGACAAGACAAAAAGACCAATGGAATCTAATTGAGAGTTCAGAAATAGCTCCTCACATCTATGGACAATTGATCTTTTTTTTAGGAGGTACTAGGTATTGAACCCAGGATGTGGTACATGGGAAGCAGGCACTCAAACCACTGAGCTACACCTGCATCCCACCAATAGATTTCTTTTTTTTTAAAGATTTATTTTATTTCTGTCCCCTTTCCCCCTGTTGTCTGTGCTCTGTGTCCATTTGCTGTGTGTTCTTCTGCATCTGCTCGCATTATCTGGCAGCACAGGAAAACTGCATCTCTTTTTTGTTGCATCATCTTGCTGCGTCAGCTCTCAATGTGTACGGCACCACTCCTGGGCCGACTGTGCTTTTTCACGTGGGTGGGTCTCCTTGTGGGGTGCACTCCTTGTGTGTGGGGCACCCCTCATGGGGGCACCTCTGCATGGCAGGGCACTCCTTGTGCGCAGCAGCACTGTACATGGGTCAGCTTACTGCATGGGTCAGGAGGCCCTGTGAATCGAACCCTGGACGCTCCATATGGTAGACAATGCTCTATCAGTTGAGCCATGTCTGCTTCCCACCAATTAATTCTTGACATGGTTACCAAGTCCATTCAATTGGGAAAGAATAGTTTCTTCAACATATGGTGCTGGGACAACTGGATAACCATATGCAAAAGAAAAAAGTAGAACCCCCTATCTCACACCATATATAAAAATTAACTCAAAATTCATCAAAGACCTAAATATAAGAACCAGCACTATAAAAGTCCTAGAAGAAAATGTAGGGAAGCAACTTCAGGATCTTGTGTTAGGGAATGGTATCTCATACTCTGCATCCAAGGCACACGCAACAAAAGAAAAAATAAATACGACCTCTCATCAGAATTAAACATTTTTGCGTTATCAAAGGATTTTGTCAAGAAAATGAAAAGATAACCTACTCAGTGGGAGTAAATATTTGGAAACCACATATCTGGTAAATGTTTAATATCCAGAATATATAAAGAAATCCTACAACTCAACAACAAAAAGACAAACAACTCAATTAAAACATGGGCAAAGGACTTGAACAGACATTTCTCTAAAGGGGATATAAAAATGGCTAAAAAGCACATGGAAAGATTCTAAACATCATTAGCTATTAGGGAAATGCAAACAGAAACCAAAATGAGATACCATTTCACACCCACTAGAATGGTTACTGTTAAAAAAAAAAAAAGCGTTGGAAAGGATGGGGAAAAATTGGAATACTCATTCAGTACGGGAATATAAACTGGTGTAGCCACTGTGGAAAACAGTTTGGTGATTCCTCGGAAAGTTAAATATAGAATTACCATTTGACCTAGCAATCCTACTTTGAGGTATACACCTAAAAGAATGGAAAACAGGGACACAAACAGATATTGGCACACCAATGTTCATAGTAACATTATTCACATACTGTAATCTACTCAAGTGTCCATCAACAGATGAATAAACAAAACCTAGTATATACGTACCATCAAATATTATTCAGCAGTGAAAAGGCACAAAGTTCTGATTCATGTGACAACATGGATGAACCTCGAAAACATCACTCTCCTGGATCTGGAACCAAGCTCCGCAATAGTGACCACATGCTTGCACTCAAGAAGAAATATTCTTCTTCCCTGTCTCCTACCCCATTCCAATCTCTTAGGTCTGATTTAATACTCTTTTACCCAGAACACCTTGGTAGTTTAGCCAAGAAACATAACCACAAACTTATTTTCCCGCATATTCTACCACTATTTTTACCAAGATGAGTATTATCATATTAATATGTAGATTTTATTTTCTGGTACTCAAGTCCATATAATATTGAATTGAAGAACAGGACTAGTCAGATTTTCTTAGGTGATGTTTAATTCTTAAAATAGAAAGTAAATGATTCATAAGAAATACTTCCAATAAATATCACAATGATTTTTATAAATAATACCTTTGTCTATAGTTTCTGATAAAGTATGAATTATGTGTTTTAGAGGGTTTTCAAGGACAATTTTGTTTTTTAAATTTTAAAAGTGAAATTGTACATACATACTCATAGCATGACAATATTCTTATAAGTAAGGTATTTAAATGTTTAGCTTTCAGGGAAAGTACATAATGGTGTTAAATTGAAAATATGGCCTTCCCCTCTTCTTTGAATATGAGAATATGCTAGAACAAAAAAAAAAAAACAAAGATGGGTTTTGTTATATAGATTGCTGCTTCTTCTCCAAACATTTCTCAATATCATCAATCACTTGAATGGCAGCATTTGGAATTCGAGTCCCAGGACCGAATATATTGGAAACACCAACTTCAAACAGAAATTCATAATCCTGTTGAAAGAATTTGTTTAATTAATAGAAAAGACAATATTTCCAGTTTCAAGGAAATAAAACCAAAGAACAATGATTCCTATTCTTTCTTCTCTGTTCCCAATGCCCCCAATTTTCTCAACAGGTATACTATGGGCATTTGGGGTTGAAAAATTCTTCCTTGATTGGGAATGCTACTAACAGTCAGTAGCACAATCCTCCCACCCCAAGTTAACATTCTGCCCACTTTCCTAATACCCCAATGTGTTATTCATAGTAGGGAATTATATAGCTCCCTAGCTGAGAACTTCTGAGTCATAAACCATAATTTTTTCCCTCATCTGAATTTTTGCCACTTGCCATTCTTTGTGTTAAATTTATAATCATATTATAACTTTGACTTTACAAGACTATTATTTCTTCTTAGGTATTTTGCCTGCAAGTATACCTCAAAGTAACTTAAGATAATAAAGGGGTTTTACAGGATCATGTAACTGACACAACTCTGAGGCATATGAGGTCCAGGGTTCATTCCCATGTCACCTACTTCCAAAAGAAGGAAGCAATATAATATCCCAAACTCAACTCAATGAAGGACATTTTAAATTAATAACTTTTTTATTTGGATTTAATTTCAAAATTATAGATGAGTTGCAAAGATAAAAATAGTACCAAAAAAACCCTATCTACTCTTTACCCAGATTCACTTATTGCTAAAATTTTATCCCTTACTCACATGCATTTTACAAGGCTTTTTGTCAGGCTTACAGGCAACATTTCACAATACTTTCCCTTCCCCATTCCAAATACAAAACTCAGATGTCAAGGCAAACTGCACACAGCATTATCAGAAAAGACAGAAGGCAATAAGCTATCAATCTGACCATGCCCATTTATATGATTATTCTTTTGGTTTTCATCCAGTTTTCTTAAGGGCTCCTAAAATCTATAGCTTTTGTCCAAGAACAGTGACATATTTTCAGTGGCTTTATTTGCCTAATGCTGAGCATACAAAGATAATTGGACATGATCTCTGCCTTAAAATTTCATAGACTTAGAAGACAAGTTCAATAAGGTATGTTCAGTGCCACTGCAGAATCATCTTATTACAAGAATGTATTACAAGGTTATAATAGAGCCAGAAAGAAGTAGTTGGGGATAATTAGCATGATTAGCATGACCATATATCATCCAAATGTAATCATTTTTGAAAATGAAAAAGAGTGCCATTAAAAAGAGTACTGCAACAGCATGCATATATGACATATATGCTGGCATATATAAATGATCACCTTAGGGAAGAGGATCAGGGCCTTTTTTTTTTAGGTACTAGGGGCTAGGGAATGAACCCTGGACCTCATATGTGGGAAGCCAGCCCTCAACCACTGAGCTACCTTCCCTAAGTTGGTTTTTTCGTTTTTTTTGTTTGTTTATATTTTTTTTCAGGAGGCACAGGGAACTGAACCCAGGACCTCTCATGTGGGAGGCGGAGGCTCAACAGCTTGAGCCACATCTGTCTCCCCAGGATCAGGGCTTTCAAGTGTGTCCTAAACTTGATATTATTGTTACAACACGTTCTAGTGTTCACACAACCAAGATGGAACAGTATTTGTGCCCTAGGAGTTTTTTCATTCAAACTTTGACCATGAGGCAGAATGATTTTTAGGGACAGGAACTTGGAGGAAATGGACACTCCCCTAAAACAGCAGATGCAAGCATTAACTATTGGCTAACTGACAAACCTATTCCATCATCAGGACAAGGAGTTCTCGTTCCATCTCTGGTTAGGATTTCAATATTCACTATGTGTTTACCACTCTTCTCTAGTCCAAATGTGAGTTTTTATTTTATGCTGTTCCTTCTTCATCACTGTTTACTAAATATGAAGAAAATAGATACTTATTTATGATAGGTTACTGGTTTGCAAGGAGGTGTAGGCTCTTTCATAGAAGCTTTCGAAAGAGTTAAATTAAATTATACAATATAAATTACAATATAGCTTGAATAGAAAATAACAGTATATACACGTTTGATCTTCATAAAATTTACTTAGTAAAATCACCAAGAAAAAAATTTAGCTCTAAATTCATAACAAGTTTATCTTTAGTAAAAGTGTATAGTAAATTAAAGAATTACATGTAAGCTATTATTATTTAGGATCCTCATTATATATAGCACAAGAAAAATATAGATTAAAAATACCTGTGGTGGTATCACCCCTCCACATATGACAAGAATATCTGGGCGTCCAAGGGAGCTAAGTTCTTTGATGAGCTCAGGAACAAGGGTTTTATGACCAGCAGCTAGTGTGCTCACACCCACAACATGTACGTCTGCATCCACAGCCTGCTGAGCCACTTCACGGGGAGTCTGAACAATCAAAACGTAAAGAGACAAATCATCATTTTTTCCTAGGTAACAGCAAAAAAAAAATATTTAAAAGTGTTATACTATGTAAATCAATATGTCAAGAGTTTCCTCATTAAAAATCTTAAAGTGTATTTCACTTCAGATTTCAGCATTCTTAAATCATAAATATCATTCACACTATTGATGCAATAAATTACAAAGCCACAACTGCATCTAACGCAAGAATTCATTCATTAAAGTTGAACTAGTAGTATTTCCTGCAAAGAATCTTCAAGATAAAGAAGTAATATAGGTTAATATATTATCTCTCTTCATTATGATTTTTTAAAGTACTGACATCTATTGTCTTCATTATTAACAACCATTTATTGGGCACTTGTACAGTACAAAACAACATGTTAAAGTATTTATCAAGAAGGAAAAAACTGAACACAAAATGCAATGTAAGAAGCCGATTTGGCTCAACTGATAGCACGTCCGCCTACCATATGGGAGGTCCAGGGTTCAAGCCCAGGGCCTCCTGACCCATGTGATGAACTGGCCCACACACAGTGCAGATGCACGCAAGGAGTGCTGTGCTACGCAGGAGTGCCCCCCCCATAGGGGAGCTCCACGCACAAGGAGTGCGTCCCGTAAGGAGAGCCGCCCCACATGAAAAAAGTGCAGTCTGCCTAGGAGTGGCATTGCACACATGGAGAGCTGATGGAGCAAGATAATGCAACAAAAAGAGACACAGATTCCTGGTGCAGCTGACAAAAATACAAGCAGACACAGAAGAACACACAGGTAATGGACAGAGAGAGCAGACAATTGGGGGTGAGAAATAAATAAAAAATAAATCTTAAAAAAAATGTAATATAAAGCAGTGACCTTTGGTTTTAAAATAGAATGAGAAATTATTTAACTTAAAAGAAGAATAAAAACAATATATTAAAGATTCTTAACAAAATCCTATCTTAAATGTGTAAGACTCTTAAAACATTTACATATTTACCTATCTCAAGGACATATTTTGAGAAGTCTGTCCTAATTCTTTCCTGTAACAATTTCCACTAGACACTCTAAGGTAATATTGAAAAATTCAATCAAAAGAGGAAAATCTTATGGGGAGATTTTACAAAATCTGAGCCTCTTTAGGAAAGTTCAGTTTTTTACTGGTGAAAAATGCAATGAATATTCTAGGCATCGTATGGGTTGACCTATCTGTATTGTGTAATAATAATATTCACTTCTCCTTGAAATTCTTCTTTACTTTTTATCATACTGTTCTTCTCATTTCCTTTTACTGCTCTACTGCTTCCACCTCCTTTATTTCCCTTTAATGTTCTGGTTCTCGTCACCTTACTGTACACACTCTTCATGGGAAATAACTTCCATTTTCATGGCTTTATGAACCATTTATATAGAGTTAAGTCTCAAAAGTTTATCTCTGAGAGGTCTCTTTCCTATGCTTCTATTGTGTACATCCAATTTACGGCCATTTTCACCTGAATGTTCCACAAGCACTATAAATTCAATGTGTTAAAAATTCAAACTCAGCATCTTCCCACACAAAACAATCTTCACCTCTTCAAGTACTACCTCCATGAATGGCACCATCATTCCAAGCAGGAAACATGGAAACCTTTAAACTCGTTTTCTCTCTCATACTTCACATTCAGCCCTTCAAATACTATAATTCATTTGCTCCAGCACTACCCCAAGATTCTTTCAACTCTGCTTAGTGCCCCAGAGACCCCACTAGTTGGATATGCTCAATGGAAGCGAAAGGTCAGTATATTTCTTTCCTTGCTTCCTCTTTGCCTTGCCATCATGGTTCTGGCAGAAGTTGTATCCCTCTGTGACTAATTTAAGTTAGGTGACCCTCAGTAGTTTGCTGGGAAAGCAGCTCTCTAGGAATAGGAAAAAAAAGGTATGCATAAACACATAAACATATACCCATATATATACATGTATAATCATAAATTTTAATGCTATAAAGAAATGTGAAACAATTTACAATAATAAAATACCCAATACTCTTTACTGCAAATAACAATAACAATTGATTTTCACAGAATGTTTTCCTTGATGTTTGCCAAATTCTTGTATCTGTAGCTATCTATGGTTGCAATTCAACCATGACTTGACAAAATCGGACTATGGATAAATGTTTGATTACTATTTGGTTCAGCAAAGAAGTCCTTAATATTATTGATAAATATATATCTGACATGGATTAACTGATAGTTCTGATTACAGTAAGGAGTAAAACTAAAGTAAAACACAGAACTTCACCATTTATCAATGGTGTGACTACTTTGCTAAATCAAATAATAGTTTTTAAATATTGGAAAAATATTCCCTCAAATTTTTATGGAATTCACAATGTAATGGCTAGACACATTATACACTTCTAAGTTTCACCTACATTATTTACATATCCTCCTCCATTTTGACATCCAGGTAATCTATAAAACAATAAATCAATCCCTATTTGTAGTGTTTGCTCATTTCTGTGGTATGAATATTCCTACCATGGCCAGTTTCAAGCTACTGACATGACATCACTGAATGCAAAGCAAGGAAGAGGTGTGCAGTAGCACATTAATTATAGAATATTTCTACCATGTATAAATGCAATAGATGTAATAGTAAAATGGAGTAAAATAATTAGGAAATGGTAAGTTTTAGCATTATTACCTTTGTTTTTCTTTAATTTATTGAAGTATATCACTCACACATAAATGTACATAAACAGTAAGTGTATAGTAACAGCTGTTAACTTACAAAACAAACATACATAGCATCATATAGGACTCTCATAACTCACCCTACCACAAATACCTTGCATTGTTGTTGAACATTTTCAACTAATAAAGATTAAAGAGCATTGTCAAAATATTACTACTAACCAAAGTATTTTCCCCCAACCCACCCTATTATTATCTTTATATCATTTATATATGAACATACATAAACGATAAGTATATAGTAAAAGTTGTGAACTTACAAACCAAGCATGCATAACATCATACAGGGGTCCCATACATCAACCCTCACCAACACCTTCTTGCATTGTCATGAGACAGTTGTTACAGATTTATGAAAGAATATTGTCAAAATCCTACTACTAATTATAGCCCTTATCTTACATTTGCTGTATTTTTCCCCCAACCCACCCTATTATTATTTTTTAAATATATTTTTTATGACTGGTTGTAAACTTATAAAACAATCACGCACATATGCAGAATTCCCAAACATCCATTTATCAGCACACCACACTGTGGTGGAACAATTGTTAAAGATAAAATAATATCATCTGATTGTTAACCACATCCATAGTGTACATTTGGCACACATTCTCCATACTGCCCTATTATCAAAACAGTACATCTTTGGCATAGATGCAAGCATATTACATTATTACTGCTAACCAGTCTATAGGTCACTCCGGTTGTATTTTCCCCATTCTTTTCCACATTCTCACCACCCTACAGTAGTGATGTACATTTGCTCTAGCTCACAAAGAACACTCTTGCATCTGTACTGTCAAGCACAATTCTCATCCACCTCTTGGTTTACTGTGCTATTCAGTTCCTAGATTATTCTCTAGTATTCTGTTAACTGACATTTACATTCCTAGACTACCATTTTCAGTCACATTCCCATTTATAAACTAGTTGTTACTCATTGTTTGTTACCATCCACTGTATACATTTCCACATTTACATTAAAGCTAATACATTAAGTTCTACTTACATTAATCACCAGTAGCCCATCTCAGTCCTCCTCTTATTTCCTTCAAGAATCCACCACCTACCACTAGGACTTGAATATATTTTCCTACAATTTCTTCTAGAAGCTTTTACGGTTCTTGCTTTTATATTTAGGTTTTTAATCCATTTTGAGTTAATTTTGGATAAGGTGTGAGCTAGGGTCCTCTTTCCTTCTTTTGGCTATGGATATCCAGTTCTTTCAGCACCATTTTTTGAAAGGATGGTTCTGCCTGAGCTGTGTGGGTTTGACAGGCTAGTCAAAAATCACTTGACCATACATGTGAGGGTCTGTTTCTGAACCATCAGTTTGGTTCCATTGGTCTACGTGTCTATCTTTATGCCAGTACCACGCTGTCTTTACCACTATAGCTAGATAATATAATTTAAAGTCTGGAGATGAGAGTTCATTTTTCCTTTTTAAGATGTTTCTGTCTATTCAGGACCCATTATCCTTTCTAATAAATTTGAAAATGTGTTTTCAATTTTTAAAAAAAATGCTGGTGGAATTTTTATTGGGACTGCATCAATCTGTATATCAATTTGAGTAGAACTGATGTCTTTATAATATTTAGACTTCCAATCCAAGAGCATGGAAAGTTCTTCTAGTTATTTAGGCCTTTTTATATTTCTTTTAAGATTCAGTTGCAGTTTTCTGAATACAAATTCATTACATTGTTGATTAAGTTTATTCCTATTTGAGTTTTAGCTGCCATATTTTATTTTCTTCACTCTTTTGATACTTTTGGTTACTTTTACTGACTTTCTAGACTCTCTTCCAGGCCTTTCTCTCCTGTCTTTTCAGGCTCTAGCACAACCTTTAGCATTTCCTGAAAATCTGGTCTCTTGGTTAGAAATTCTCTCAGTTTCTGTTTATCTGTGAATATTCTAATCTCACCCTCATTTTTGAAAGGTAACCTTGCCGGATATAAGATTCTTGGCTGCAAGTTTTTCTCTTGTAGTACCTTAAATATATCATACCACTGTCTTCTTGCCTCCATGGTTTCTGGTGAGAAATCAGCACTTAATCTTATTGGATATCCCTTATACGTTATGCATTGCTTTTCTCTTGCTATTCTCACAATTCTGTCTTTGGCATTTGATATTCTGATTAGTATGTGTCTTGGAGTTGGTCTATTCAGATTTTCTCAGATGGGAGTATGTTGTGCTTTTTGGACATAGATATCTATGTCCTTTAATAGGGTTGGGAAATTTTCTATGATTTTTTCTTCAAATATTCCTTCTGCACCTTTTTCCTTCTCTTCTCCTTCTAGGACATGCATGACACATATGTTTGCACATCTTTTGCTGTCTTTAAGTTCCCTGAGACCTTGTTCAATTTTTTTCCATCTTTTTTTTATCTGTTCTCTTTTATGTTCACTTTCAGAAGCCATTCTTCAAGCTCACCAATCCTTTCCTCTGCCTCCTCAAATCTGCCATTACATGATTCCAATGTTTTTTTTAATTTCATTTATTATGCCTTTCATTCCCGTAAGATCTGCTATTTTTTCTATGCATGCTTTCAAATTCTTCTTTGTGCTCATCCAATGTCTTCTTAATATTCTTAATCTTTTCAGCCATCTCATTGAATTTATTAAGGACATTTGTTTGAACACCTATGATTAACTGTCTCAACTCCTTTATTCATCTAGAGGCTTATCTTGCTCCTTTAACTGGGCCATATCTTCCTGTTTCTCGGTGTGGACTATAATTTTTTGTTGGCATCTTGGCATCTTGCTTACTAGAATATTTACTCTGGGTGCAGTTTTTCTTTTCGTTTAGGGTTTCCTGCCCTTTCTCCCTTGCTGGTTGTACAGAAGGAGCCAAGGATGTAGTTGGTACTATAAGTTGTGGAGGTTCAAGCTGTCCTCATTTCCCCAGGGACTGATGAAGCTTCTCTCAACTTTCTCCTTTATCAGGGATAGGACAGAGTCACAGCTGTGTGGAATAATCTAAGTCATGCAGGCCTAGAGTGTAGTTGCCCAGAGAGACTGATGAAGCTTCTCACCCCTTTCTCCCCTGACTGGGGCAGGGATGGAGCTGCAGGTGCGGGCAGCAATCTATGTAGTGCGGGTCCAAGATGACCGCAGTTGCCCCAGTAGACTTCCAACTATTGAGTCTGTGCCAGCCAAAGGTACCTGCTGTTACCTGGATAGGCTGGTGCAGGACCTGACAGCCTCCTCCCTGCCAGACACGGGGCTGAAGCCTAGTGTAGGGCTACAGGCCAAAAGGAAACCAATTCTTACTGTCACTGTGATTTTCAGTCAGCCCAGCTTCCCCTCAGGCTGAGGGTGGAGTCAAAAATGGTGGCCACAGGCCTCTTTCTGACCTGGACAGATCACACCCTAGCTGTTCTTAGGGCCACACCTTAGCCAGCCGAGTCTACTAATCAGTAGCCAAAATCAGTGGCCAACCCGTCTCCCCCTCCCGTTTTTGGGAAATGGAGCTTCCAATTCCAGCCACAGAATAGCTCCCGGGGTAGCTTGCACCTCCAAAGTAGGATAATCACCAGCTTCCACAGCTTGGCTGGTGATTTCCCAGAGAGACTGGCGCAGATCCCCCCCAGCTTCCTCCCCACCAGAGACGGGGCTGAAGCTTAGGCTAGACCTGCGATCCGATCTGGATGGAAAAAAGCCAGTCCCTACCAGCACTGTGATTTTCAGTCTATCCTGCTTCCCCTCACGCCAGGCAAAGAGTTAAGATGGCAGCTACTTGCCTCTTTCTGACTTGGACAGGCTCAAACTTCAGCTGTTCTCAGGACTATACTTTAGCCTAATGAATTTACTCATCAGCAGCTGAAGTTGATGCCCAACCATCTCTTCCTCCCCCAATTTTGGGATGTGGAGCTTTCAAATTCTAGCCACAGAACAGCCCCGAGTTGGCTTGTGCCTCCAGTGGAGTATAGGTACCGGCCTCTGTGGCATGGAGCACTCTACTTATGAATCTTCTCTGCAGATGGGCAGTCTCCTCCTTCCATTTCTTCAAGGATGTGACAGGATGCTCCTCTGGTCTCCTGGAACCCCCAAACAGGTGCTTCAGCTAGCTCCAGATAGCTCTGGGCGTTGTCTACCTTTGTTTTTTAATGTAATTTGTTTAATTTTAAGTTTACATATATTATTTTTTAATAATGGCAATGTTTAAAAGCTGACTTGGGAAATTCCTAAAACTTTAACTCCTGGATGCCTCACCTTTCTTTGCTGGTTCTCTTAACCCTGCTTACATATCTCTACATAGCCCCTATATATAAATTTTCTAAGTTTTGGTTTCTTCTAAGACCTGACGTTACTTTAGTTAATGCTTTCATTGTTTCTCACCCAGATTATTAGGCATCTTAACTGGATCCCTTGAAGCTAGCTGCAGATTACCTCAATTCATTCTATAAAATGCTTATTTTACTAAAAAGCAAGCTTTTTAAAAGTATAAATTTCATTGTGGTACTCTACCTAACCACTTAAAGGATGAAGTTCAAACTCCTTAGAATGGCATATTAGGTTATTCATAATCTACATCCCATCCCAAGCACTGTATTCTACCTTTACTGAATGGTTTCACTTACCTGATGGCATCATGCCTTTTCATACGTCTGTACCTCTGCTTTATGGCTTCTCTTATTATTATTATGCCCTTCTGTGCCCTGTTCTTAGGCTTCTGAAAACTCAAACATCAGTTCCTAGGAGACCTGAAACAAGTTTCCTTGTCCAGACTTTAATTACAGTAATATCATCCTTTGTTGTAGAATTCTGGTAAGTAAATTTCTCTCTCTGTTAGGAGTCTGTAACTCCCTGAGAAAAAATTTATATATTATTCAACTCAGAGTTTAGCATCTGGCAGATGATCAATAAAAATGTAGTGAATAAATAAAGCTTTTAATATGAAAATTTCAGCCAAAGATTTTTTTTTTTAGTAGCATGATTAATGTACTATCATTCTATATAGAATTTCAGCCTCATTTACCCCAAAAAAATTATTTTCTGGGCTTGGTCTAATACTTTGTGATTATATAAAATACTACTAGAATGTAAAAAGACAAAAAAATTATTGATGAACTGAGCTTACTCTGATGTTTGATTTCTCTTTCAAATTGTGTTCCACCAATCCCATGTAGGCTATCTCATGCGAAATGTCCTAAGTAGTAAAATAAGATCTTTGAAGGTACTCATGACAGTTTCTGAAGTCTATATAAGTTTCAGCTCTGAATTCACATTCTGAATGTAACAAGTACATTAATATGAATTATATTTTATTTTTGTTTCTATCACAATTAATTGGATTATATATATTCAAAAATAAATTAGTGGATTACGTGAGTATGTCTGTCTTTATAAAACTTTAAAAATGCCTATCATTGTGGTCCTATCATTTTACTGTTTTTCAAAATATATAAACGAAATATAACCACAGGGTGACTTACAGTGTACTTTATGAAACTCCTCCCAACAATTTTTAGTACCTGAAAAAGAGGTCCTATGTCTACATCAAAACCAAGATCAGCAAATCCAGTAGCAATAACTTTTGCTCCTCTGTCATGGCCATCTTGTCCCATTTTTGCCACAAGAAGACGAGGTCTGCGACCTTCACGTTTCAAGAATTTGTCAACCCTAAAGAACATTTTCAAAATACAACAGTTAAATATTAATTGCCCAAAGGTAGAATATAAAAAAACTGAAATTTATTCATAGCAAATCTTTCAGCCTATATTTTCTTACTATTTTACGTTGAAAACTCCATTAAAGCCTAAATGTGGTTATCATCTTCTCCTTAAAGAAAAATTTGAATGATGCAAAGCCTGTGGTCTATCTTCCTGAGAGTAAGATGAGAAAATGACACCATTCCCTTCTTGAGCCAGTCTCCAGAACACAGTAGACATAGTTAAATATAAATATAAAAGTGCTTTTCAAAGTCATTCATACATATATGTGACTCAAAAGCTGTTCTGAATTGTCCATATCTCAACCACACTTCACAAATATGAACTTTCCTACATTGACAGTAATGTCATTTTATAATGATGTATAATCACAATGCTTCCTTGCTTAAGTCAGCAAATTTACACCCAAAATGAAAAAGTACTCAGTACTTTTAATTGGTAGAAGAAAAAAATTCTAATTTTGATTACTTTAACCTTGGCTGTTTTGATATTTATTTAGTATATAAATACTGACATACAATTTTCAGTGGGACATTCACTACAAAGGTTGAGAAAAGCAATCACCAAGAAGTCACTTTTTATATTTGAGAAACGCGATCACATTAATTTATATTTCCAAACCATGCTGTCGCATTGTTATTTACTGTCAGTTCAAGGAAGAACAATTTTAATTTATGCATAGATGGCAATAAAATACTGACCTTCAAATAGGAAAATTAAAATTTCAGTTATTTGTATAATTGAACATTATAAATAAATTTAAGAAAATATTAAAGTCTACCATAGTAAGCAGAACGAAATCTAATATGAAACAGCATCAATGTTAGTTAAATAAACAACTATTTGAAATAAATTTCTAAAGGAGACTATGGTGAAAGTTCAAAATATCACTTTAGTAACACCAAAGATCAACAGGAAAGTCAATTCAAGTATTTTTCAAGTGGTATTTGAGAAAACCAAGTCCCCAGGAAATTCATGGGGACTGAGTTAACAGAAGATGAAATCTTGATTTAAGAAAGTTCACGTTACCTATCCATAGCAGATGATATCTCTTTACTTTCTCCAAATTCCTGGCGATATGCTCCACTCACCATCCGATCATTAGCCTTATGTTCCCCAAACACCTTTTTCATGGCATCTGTGATTTCTCCAACTGTACATCTGAAATTTTAAATGGAAATACTGTTAAAAGCACTACTTTGAGAAAAAATATTACCTTTATATTCGATAAGATCAGACATTTTATTAAGGAAATAAAAACTAGGCTATCAAAAATCTAAATAAAAACGTTTCTAATACATTCATGAAAACGTCTTTCCTCAGAATATACACTCAAAAAATGATTCTTGATACCTCTACACATCGTAATCTCTTTTCAATGTTTGTTAATAACAAAAAATGACCAAGTAGCCTAAAAACTATAAACAAACAAGCATTTGAAGGTTATACTAATAATTCACCACTTAGCAAGTGATAGTTTTTGATAAAAAAGTAAATCCTTTAGCATATTCCATCCATTTGTTCATTAATTCATTCAATACTTATTGAGCACCTAATATGTATAAGGTGCTGGTCTAGGCACTAGAACTACAGTAATAAGTAAGACCAAAAAAGTACCTGCTCTTAAAGATTTTACAGAATTTATCAAGTAATCAGGGGAGGCAGATGACACACAAGCAAACAAATAAATTAATAAGATAAATATGAAGGCTTTGAGAGATAGGAAAACATGTAATGTTTTAAAAATAAAAAGAAGACCACACTAATGAAAAATGTTCCAAGGGACAATTTGAGAAGGGGAAGGAGGAAAGTATTTAGGAATCGCCTATATTTTCAATGTAACTTTTCTGTAATCTAAAATTTCCCTAAAAATAAAGAAAAAAATGTATTAAAAAAAAAATATATATATATATACAGAAAGAAGGACATTGAGGACACAGGTAAATGAGAGTAGGATAATAGAAGGTCAGAGAAGTAGGCAAGTGCTACATCAACCAGTCTTGCAGGCCATGGTATGGATATTAAACTTTAATCTAAAAGGAATGGGAGACCATTGGAGGGTTTTGAGCAGAGAAGTCATCTCATTAATTATAAGAAATTAAAACTGAGTAAAGAAAATCTCTACATACTATTTACTCTATCCCTTAAGCACTTAAAATATGCTAAAAAATAAACACATAAAAGCAAACATAATTTATTTAATGACAATTCCATGTATGAGGAAACAATTTTCCATAGGTCACTTTCATTTCCGCATGTCCTGGGAAGCAAAGCACTGAATGTCCTTTATTCCAGACTATCTTTTCAGGGATGTTTGTATAGTAAACAGCCTTGGAAGATAAAAGATACTGTCTTCTTCTAGAGCAAAGAGCAGATTTACTTACTCTCCAGTATAATAGAGATAACATCTCCCTCAAAAGCAAAGAGCAAGCTTGCTTACTGCCCATTAAAAAGATGCAGGTTTGGGAAGAAGATGTGGCTCAAGTGGTTGAGCACCTTTTTCCCACATGGGAGGTCCCAGGTTTGGTTCCCAGTGCCTCCTAAAAACAACTAACAAGCAAACATGAAAAAACCAACTCCAGGGAGCTGATGTGGCTCAATGGTTGGGTGCCAGCTTCCCACATATGAGATCTGGAATTCAATCCCCAGCCCTGGTCCTTAAAAAAAAAGATGTAGTTTCCCTAAGCTCCTAGAATGCAACCCAGTCCACTGTATGTGAGCTATCATCTGGCCCTTTGCACACTGCCCTATAGGAACTGAGGCTCAGGGAGATCTTGTGCAAAAAATGCCAATATTCTAGCTACTGCTTTTATTGTAAAAAATTATTCTTTGTTTCTGATCTCAAGATCTCATTTCTTCTATCAGCATCCATGACACTGTGGCAGGCTAATACATCTTGCAAGTAGGGTAAAAATTTTGGACTTGTTTCATTTCTTGGCATTATCATAAATGTGTTTATATATATTTAATACATTTTTATATTATATATATTTAATACATTTTTGTATTATATATAACAGGATAATTCTAAACTAACATTAACAAATATAAAAATAATGACAGCTAACATTTATTAAATGCCTTATTCTGTTTCAGGCACTATTCTTAATGCTTTAATGTATCCTCACAACAATCCTATTAGGTAACAAGTACAAACATCCTACTCTTAATACACCGTGCCCTGTGATAACACAAAAGCAGATAAAACCTGCAATTAGCTCCTATATTCTATCCAGCTTCCTCTTCAATGCAGGATAGAGGTCAGAGGACAAAGCAGGATGGGAAGGGTTGTAAAGGCAAAAAGAGTTTCAAGAAGAAAAAAGGTGATAAATATTGTTAAATATTGTAGAAAAGTCAAGATACAGAATTTTAAAATTTCCATAGTATCTGGCAAAAAGGAGGTCACTAATGAACTGAAGAACAATTATATTGAGGCTGAAAACCAAAAGCAGTGGGCCACCATAAAAACAGGTGGTAAGAGACTAAGGACAACAAAAAATTATTCTACTCTTACAGGGGTAAACAGCTCTAATAGTAAAAGGAGGAGGACTGACTAGAGAAGGAGTAAGGATGTTGCTTTTCTGCTTGCTTCACAAGAATAATTTGACAACAAGGGAATGACACCAAATTTTTCCTATCAACTCTCAGATAAATGTCCTCTCCTCTCCCCAAGGGTATTTTATTATTTTGTTTTTTTAATGAGGTACCTAGGATTGAACCTCCGACCTCATTCATAAGAAGCACGTTCTCAACTACTGAGCTTCACCTACTCCTCCCAAATGCCATTATAAATGGAGAAATATCAAGGAGGATAGGCAGTAACTCAAGAATAGACTTTAGAGTACATCAAAAGTGAACTCACCAATCAATGAAATGGCTTTATTACAATAGCTTCAAATGTCCTGAAGGACAGTGAAATATACAATATTAATAAATAAAATCCATTCAAAATACATGAATATTTTCATTACAGAGATGTTCAAGGAAAACAAGAATTAAATTTATTTTAGTTTCTATTTCTTTTGGGCTCACATGATTTACAGGATCGACCTTTTTTTTAAAGTACACCTGAAACACTAAACCAGTCAACTTTAGAATTGGGAAATCCCCAAACTTATAACAGATCCTTACCTTGCACGGGCTGCATCCACTGCAAGAGCCAGAATATTCCCATCTCCACTGGTAGCACATTTAGTTAGTGCAAGAAGACACCGTTCAGCCAAAGCTTGATCCCTGCTGGATTTGACCTTATGGAAAAAATCAAGGAAAGGGAAAATTTAGGTGAATACAGAATAAAACAGAAATCAGTGGATTAGACTCTATACACTCACACTGTTGATACATATCAACTGTTACATAATCCTAATCTCAAAAATAAGAGGGAAAAAATGAAGAGAATAGTATTAACCAAGGCCTGACATTCCATTCATTTATTCACTCATTCAATAAATATATAAGGGAAACGGACTTTGGCCCAGTGGTTAGGGCGTCCATCTACCACATGGGAGGTCCGCGGTTCAAGCCCCAGGCCTCCTTGACCCGTGTGGAGCTGGCCCATGCGCAGTGCTGATGAGCGCAAGGAGTGCTGTGCTACACAGGGTTGTCCCCCGCGTAGGGGAGCCCCATGCGCAAGGAGTGCACCCATAAGGAGAGCTGCCCAGCGCGAAGGAGGGAGCAGCCTGCCGAGGAATGGCGTCGCCCACACTTCCCGTGCTGCTGAAGACAACAGAAGCGGACAAAGAAAGACGCAGCAAAAAGACACAGGAAACAGACAACCGGGGGAGGGGAGGGGAATTAAATAAATAAAAATAAATCTTTTTAAAAAAAAAAAATAAATAAATAAATATATAAGAACTTCCTAATAATACTAAATTACTGGGTAATTCTGATAAATCAGAAAGAAGCAGGGCAATAATAACTAACGGTTCTCACCTTCCCAAGTAGTATGCACTACTTCGACTTTTCTCATGTAGGAAGACATTGAAAACAAGTGGATATTTTATAGGAAGAATTTCAAAAGCACAAACAAAATATTGACAAGGAAGGAAAAACAAATATGATTAGAATATGGAGATTATTTTAGTTACATTTAATTGCTCCCTTAGCTAATTACCAATATATTGGTAACAAAACTTATGTATATTGCTGTTCTTTCTACTTAAAGATAATCTCAAGGAAGAGAAAAAGAGGTAAAGAGAAAGGAAGAGAGAGGGGAGTGAGAGAGACTGATAGAAAAAAGACAATAAAAAGCACAGCTAAGGGGAGTGAATGTGGCTAAAGCAGTTGAGTGTCTGCTTCACACACAGGAGGTCCTGGGTTCTCTATATTTACAATCAGAATAACATTTATACATCTTAATTATTCAATCTTTAACATGTATTTTTAGCTATGTTTTAAGACATAGAAGGATTCCTTAAGGCACAGAATTATAAGCTATTTGACTCAAATAATAGTTACTATTCACAAAGGCTATCTAATTAAACTAACATAGATGGTAAACATTAATTAAGCACATATAAATGTCAGGGTTGTTCTGCTTGTAGGAATATTGCAATAAGCAAAACAAAATCCCTGTTCTCATAGTCCTTATGCTTTACTAGGGTAAGAGAGACACATATATAATCAATACATAAATAAGTTGGTATGTAATTTAACAGAAAAATAAAGCAAATACGTGTGATTGGGGCAGTGAAAATAGGGTATTATTATAGAGGTTACAGTAAGGTCCATAGATAAGGTAATATTTGAGTGGAGACCTGGAAAGTCCACCTTTTCAGGTTTACTGAAAAACTAGTCATTCTTATATTATTTAGCTTTGCTATAATTATCTGGATATTAGGCTATTAAAATTCAGGAAGAAAAAATACACACTAAAATTGACTGGAATTGGGAGTTGGGAAAAAACAATTTAATATAAAAATACTGTTGAAGTGGTTCTGTTAAAAAAAAAAGTTGTGGTAATATCGTAAGTGAAAATATTGTTATAATCATTTGTAAAAGGGAAGTATGAGAAAATATATACTTTAGTACAATACTGAAAAGCATCCAGAGTATCAGAACAGAAATATTTTACATTATAAAGGTATGTCTGGTTATATCTATAGTAAAACTTAAATTTTATTATGGAAGAACTCTATTTGTTCCTGGTCCTAAGAACTGATTCTAAGTTCAAAATTGGTGAAAAGTTACACTGGATCCTAACTTTTGGCTAAACTGTCGCTGGAGTCAAACAAAATTGCATTTAAATCATAGTATTCCACTTATGGCATAATTTTGAACAACTAATGGAGCCTCTCCAATCACCATTTTCCTCATCTGTTAATGGGAAGAAAAACAGTAATTACCTATTAAATAAAATAATTCACAAAAACGATTCAAGAAAGGAACTTAGAAGAGTGTGTGCTTAATAAACATTAGCTATAATAATTATTATCATTATTGAATTTCTCTCTCTGGCTCAAATTAAAGTTTACATCATTGTCATTTATGAGGACATAGAGTTATGAGAACCTAAAGTAAGAACATAAAGTATAATGAGGATTTTCCAAATATAATAAATACTAGAACTTCTTGTAATCACTGAAAATAAAATTCTATGTCTTATATAGGGCCATAAAAAAATGACACAATTTAATAAAGGAGTTATTATCTCCTGATTAGACTGAGGATGAAAGAAGAAATTATATCAGTAAATATCTGGACATTAACTCTAATGGAAAAAAAAAACTGAAGATCCTAATTATGCATTCCATCTAACTGGACAAAGTCAATTCAATTTTTAAAGAACATTTGATCTGAGGGGGGAAAATGTCATAATGTCATATATTGAGCAATCACAGGAAAACTGAAGAGAGAAAAATCATTATGGGAATTCAAATTTTCTTGCAAATAGCAGCAATTACAAAAGCCAGAGAGTAAGAGGCCAATGTAGCCTATGGCAACTGAAACATATATGTTACAAGTGAAAATTAATATGTTTTACCTAATATTTTAGTATTTCATATTCTTTAGATCTTCTCAGGGAAAAGGGGGAACTAAAAAGAAAACACAGTAGCTTCAATAAAAATAAAGTTCATTATAAACTAGTTTCTAAAGCACTAACAAATATATTTTGAATTTAAAAAAATCAGAAAGCAAATGATTCTTCTATAGTAGTAGCAGAAACTATGGTCTGATGGAAATAAATTATGATAGAAGCCTAGGAGTCAAGTACTGGTTCTGAGTTTTGTCTTTTTCTTTAAACTTTGAGAAAGTTGTATAATCATATAAACCTTAGCTCTAATATGCAAATTATGAAGAGTATTGTTATCATGGCAGTGTGAATTTTAATAACATAAATTTCATGGAAGCAGATATCAAGGTTAAAAACATGAGGTTTTAGTGTCAAAAGACCTAGATTTGGGTCCCAGCTGTCTAGTTATTTATCTGGGGCAAATTTCTCAACCTCTCTAATCCTTAGTTTCCTTATCTTTAAAATGATGGGAAATGATATCTGCATCATGTGGTTGTTGAGGGATTTAACAGAACAATGCAACAGCTTAGTCAGGAACCAAGACACAGAAAGCATACAAAAAACTATAGCTGTTAATACCTTCTTAAGTTTTTCAATCTGCCTGCTACGTACTGAAGTATTATCAATTGCCAGAACGTCCACAGTTTCTTCTTTTTCCAACTGGTACTTATTTACTCCAACAATTACTTCAGACCCTGTTAATTTCCCAGATGAAAATAGTATTTATATTATACTAACAAACAATTGCCTAATGGTAATACAATGATTATCATATGTTTTTCTTAAAGTTTAATATTTATAGTATTATTCTTAACCTTCATAATGAAATTTCAATAAAGATTAGCAAATCTCAATCTGGGATGAGGTATGAGGGAAAAGGAAAAATACATATCCTGCCATAACCCACTGAACGTACTGGGGGGGGGAGTGTGAACTACAGAGTAAACTATTATCCATGTGGTGCAACAGTGCTCCAAAAGGTGTTCACCAAGCGCAATGAGTGTGCCACAATGATGGGGAGGTTGTTGGTGTGAGAAGAGTGGGGTGGGAAGGTGGGGGTTACACAGGAACCTCATGTTTTTTAATGTAACATTTTTTGAGATGTATATATCTTCAAGAAAATATAATTTACAAAAGTGATGGGGTGGGGGTGGGTTATATGGGAACCTCTTATGTTTTTTAATGTAACTTCTTTGTGATCTATTAACTTTAATTTTTAAAAAAGTGTAAAAAAGTAAAAAATAAAAATTCTTTAAGAGGGTAATTTTATTATTCTCCTAAACTACCCATTTATCTAGTTTCTGATAAACTCTAACAGTTCAAAATAAAAACAATAATAAAAAAACAATAATAACAGCTATATTTAGGATTTATAAGGTAGAGAATTAATGATCACTTTCTAATTTTTTTTTCTTGATTTCTCTTAAAGCCAATTTTTCAAAAACAAAAAATCCAAATACTTTTAAAAGTGATAAAACATAATTATAAAGGTAATTCCTTAATGGTGTTTATGTGTGATGAATCTGGACTCAGATGGGATCTCCCTTCATAAGACTTTCATGCTAATGTGCTGGAGGTGCAGTTAATGTTGGGGTTTAAGATATATTTAGGGGATTTAAATCTCTGGACTGACAATGTGATAGCCAGGTCCTGAGCCTCAACAGACTCCAGCACCTACAATCTGATCTATTGGACTTACCACACTCAGCTAAGATGGAGTTGAAGAAGGACAACCACCACACCATGGAGCCTAGAGTGATTACAACTGAAAATGGGAGGATTGCATCCAGCATCCAGGTGGAATCTGACCCTCCTCTTGACATAGAGGTGCAATGGACACAACCAATCCAATGTCCACATAGAAGAGGTGGCATTGGATTGGGAAAAGTGGACATAATGGACAAAGGGTATGGGGAAAGGCAGGAAGAGATGAGAGGTGGAGGCGTCTTCGGGACATGGAGCTGCCCTGGATGGTGCTTCAGAGGTAATCACCGGACATTGTAAATCCTCACAGGGCCCACTTGATGGAATAGAGGAGAGTATGGGCCATGATGTGAACCAATGTATATGAGGTGCAGAGGTGCCCAAAGATGTACTTACCAAATCCAATGGATGTGTCATGATGATGGGAACGAGTGTTGTTGGGGGGGGGAGAGGGGGGGTGGGGGGGGGTTGAATGGGACCTCACATATATATTTTTAATGTAATATTATTACAAAGTCAATAAAAAATAAAAAAATTAAAAAAAATAAATAAATAAATAAAGGTAATTCCTTATTTGCAAGGAATATATTTTCCCTCAAGCTACTGGAGTTTATTACTCTATCTAAATAAATTCCACTATCCCTTCCCCAGGTTACACCCCTTCTTATTTCCTCCATAGCACTTATCTCAATTTGAATTATTTTGTTTACTTAATTGTTCATTTTCTGTTTCCCTTACTAGAATGTAAGGTCTGTGGATACAGCTGTATATCCAAACTTAGCACGGTGTTTCAAACATTGTAGGCTAAAACAAATGTATTGAATAAATGAATGAATGAATGAATGAATGAATGAATGAATGAAAACACTAATGAAGAGCACAATGACCATCAATATTTTCATCTTCAAAATGTTGGCTAATATTGACCCACACATACATAATGTGTATTCTTGCACATATACTTTGTATATATGCTTGCCCATGCACATGCATGCAACCATGGAAAAATACAAACCCACCTATTTCTATACCAATGACCAATATCCAAGCCTCATTTTTCAATTATTTTTGTTTTATTAACTATATATGTTATCTTCAAACAAAAGGTATTTGAAGATAATTCTGCTAGATACCAGTTTCACATACTACATAAATAATACAATAGATACATAAATATATACATAAATATATATATATAAACTTTTTCACTTTATCTTACCAGAATCTATTCTAGCTTGTCTTCGGGCAGCACATTCTTCAATTCGAAGTTTAGGTATTCCCTCAGCTACAGCTTTGGCCATTCCACCCATTTCTTCAATTTCATTAATAAGCTAATAAGAAATTTAGGTTAATAAAACTAGAAGAGAATATGAAATTTTTATAAACTATACAAACTTGCTATGAGTGTGATATAACTACTAATAATATTAAAATAAAAGTATAAACTATATTAGTGGTAAAATTCATGCTCTCTAAGAAAACAATTATGTTAACATCAAAGAAATAAATTAGAAAATGTGCATGAGAAACTGTTTGAAAAGACATCAGAAAAAGTAGCAATTATATTCTGGAAAACATAAAATTTAGCCCTCAAATCTAGGGAGAACACTGAACATAACATCAATTCTCTGGTCTTCATTTTTTATTAAATAAACGAAGCTTTATACATAAAGACTCCTTAAGAAAATACATTTCAAAATAAAATTTTACCACCTTTAATGAAACTTTTAATCTTGTCTCATATATAAAGCAGAAAATGAACAGTGAAATGGAATACTATTTAGCAGAAAAGAACAAGGTCAAGCTCAAGTGCCTGCAGAGAAGGAGTAGGGATAGAAGGTATTATATAGAGAGAAGTAGGATGCTTTTCTTTGAAGAATCCAAGAAAGAAGAATCTATGTCAGCTTCTACAGAAGCCAAGAGTAAAATAGAAAGCTAAACAGAAAGGGGCTATTGGAGTTTGCAAACTGCCCTACTCTGGCAGAACGAAAGTATACTGTTTGCAGAAAATGAACTGAAGAGGTATTGGAATCCCAAACACCAAGTACAGAGAAAGGTAATGGTAAGATGTTCACTAAAATAAAATATGACTAAAAGTCTGCATTCTGAACAATAAGACTAAAGAGAAAAGGTACACAAAGGAAATAGGCAATGCAGAGTGCAGAAGAAAAATTCAAAAAGTATATAATTAATATTCTTGGAAAAATAAGAAAAGAGTCAGCATTAATGAAATAAAAACAGTATGCCAGTCATAACAAGGGGAACAATGAGAAAACAAGAACAAGCTCTTAGAAATTAAAATATAATATGTGAATTTTTAAGTATTTAAGTAAAAAGATAAAGTCAAGGAATCTCCAAGAAAACAGAACAAAAGTCAAAGAGATACATAATAGAAAAAAGATAAGAACATCATATTACTCAAAGAGGTGCATCATCCAGTGCCTGCCTCCCACATGGGAAGTCCCAGGTTTGGTTCCTGGTACCTCCTGAAAAATCAAAAAGCAAACAACAAGCAAAACAAATGAAAAACCAACCCAGCAAAGTCAGTGTGTCTCAGTGGTTGAGTGCTGGCTTCCCATACACGAGGGTCCTGGGTTCAATCTCCAGTCCCCAGTACCTTAAAAAAAATACAAAAGAATACAACAAAAAACCCCAAAGAGGTCTGTCATCTGATGACTAGGAATTCTACCAAGAAAAAACAGAAAAGTGGAAGGAAGGAAATCATCGAAGTAACAACAAAGGAAAACTTTCCAGAGCTATAGGAACATGAATCTCCAAAGGGAAAAGGCCCACCAAGGGCCAGTACAATGTAGAAAAAATACACATACCAAGGTATTGAACTTAACAAGTAAAGAAGAAAACCTGAAGCTTTCAGAAGGGAAGATCCTGACAGAATTGCATCAGATATCTGAACAGCAATATTGGAAACTTGAATAAAATGGATCATTGCTTAAAAACTTCTGAGTGGAAATAATTTTAAACCTAGTCAGAATATCAATCAAATATGAAAGGAGAATAAAGACATCTTCAAACATGCAACGTTTCAAATAATTTATTCCAGTGCATCATTTTTAGGATGTTCTAATGAGACGTGTTTCAAAATAACAAGTGTAGAGATTATTTTTTGAATCCCAGATTATGTTAGTAAACTATTCTATTCCTCTGGCTATGATACCCTTTGATTGCATTATAATTCAGCTGAGTTCTCTGTGATTAGACTACCTGTTAATTTAAGGGTTTTTGATTTGACTACATCAGTGGGAGTGACTCAGGTTGAGTCCCCACCCCCTTGCCAGGTCTGATATAAACAGTCACTCACGTGAACAGGCACACACACAGGAAGAAAGAGCTCTGTCATTTTTGATCCTGCCATGTGACAGAAAAGGAGAAGGCTCTAACAGCTGAAGCCTGGGGAGAAATGAACCATTTTGCCTGATTGCTTACAGCTGACCTTGGGAAGAGAGTGGGACATCCAAGACCAATACAGAACGCCCTGAGAGACAAATCTTATGCCAGTCTGCAGCTGAGCCTGAGAAAGGAAGCCCAGGCGGGGAAGCTGAAACCTTGCAGAGATAGCCCATCATGTTGCTTCAACACGTGGCAGCTGATTTTGGTGAGAAAGTACTTCTTATAGTACCCTGAGTTGGACTTTACAAGGCCTTGGAATGTAAGCTTTTATCCCAAATAAATACCTTTTATAAAAGCTAACAGACCTCTGATACTTTGCATCAGTAACCCTTTGGCAGACTAAAACATAAGGGATAAATCTAAAGAGAGAAAACCACAGGATTCAGGAAAAGAACTCCCAGGATGATAGCAAAGGGAAATCAAAAGACAATAATGTTCAGCATGCCTAGAGAGAGAAACCAGTCTAAATCAAATGAATATTAGAGGGCTTCAGGAAGGATTATAATGATATATTTATACTAGCTGTATGGTAGGTGGAAAAGGACTGTGAATTAGCTAAAATACTACACTACCATATTAGGAAAGCAATAGATAACATCTAAAATTACAGTTAGAAGAAACCACATACATGTGATTTTAAAATATGGAGATTAAAAAAAAAAAAGAATATGTAGCTGACTCTAGGAAGAATAAAAGCAAGTGGAGTACAAAGAACTGGCATTTTTATTTAAGTCTTTGAATACCAGTTGACTTTTTAAACTCTCTGAATAAAATACTTTAACACAAATGTATTTTTAAATTAAATTTTAGTTTAGAATACTAAAAAATCAAAACTGAAAAACCACTTTTCTCTCAAACATTTATATTTCTGTATAAAGCAAAGTTTCAAGGAAGAAAAACTGACCTTCAAAGCAGCATCATACACATCATTTGTGAGAGATTCCATCATATATGAACCTCCCCATGGATCAGCCACTTTGGGAATCCCAGATTCTTCCTGAATGATGATTTGGGTGTTCCTGGCAATTCGTGCACTTTTCACAGTTGGCAAACCCAGGGCTTCATCAAAAGAATTTGTGTGCAAAGACTGAGTCCCTCCAAACACTGCTGCCATTGCTTCTATTGCAGTACGGACAATATTATTGTAAGGATCCTAAAACATTTAGTAAAAAGCAAAAAACAAAGGAAAAAGCACATATATGTTGCAACTATAAAAATCAGCATGTTCAAGCAGTGATTGTTATGTACTTTTACAATGTCCATTTTAGGCTTCAGAGTAGTATCAAATAAACTTAAGAAAAATTAGTGAATAAATCAGACTTAGAATTGAAAGCCAAAGTCTGTGTTTAAACACTAAATATTGTCCTTGTAATTCTCTGAAATTTCAAGTATTTGTTGTTACTTTTGTATTGTCTAAATACTGTTTTATAAGTGAACATACACCTTGTCTACTTGGATTAGAAGGTCCTTCATCTCAAAATTAATCTCCTAATTATTCTGTATACCTCAAGGTATCTCAATATTCACAAAACCAGCACTAAATAAATGAATAATAAAACAGATAAACAATGGACTGTAAAATAGGAAATCTGGGTTCTAGTTCATTTTGTTTCTAATTGTGATTTAGACAAGCCATTAAACCCCTCTGAATTTCAGTTTTTAGCTGTAAAAATAAGGGGATGAGACAAAAGGAATTATTAAAATTTGTTCCAACCATAAAAATCTATATTTCTCCATTCATAAAGACCCAAAGTTATACTGCATATGGAGTGTATTATTTATTATTCACTTTTAAACATGTAAATTCAATGTTACATTAAAGTTATGTTATTTTTAAGGCATCAAAATAATTTAATACGTAAAGAGAACGCTTGCAAAGATTATCGCCACAGTTTTTTAATGGAAAGAAAGTGAACTAATATAAACTACCAAAATGATAATAGTTTTTAAAAGGGCTGTTGCATGCTTAAACACATAACTATACTTTATATGTATCATCTATGTATACAACTATATTATCAAATTTTTATTTGGGCAGTTTTATGTTAAAAATTCTAGCACTTTAAATTATTTAGGATGGCATTAATTAAATTATGACTTACACTTATTCCCATCACCACATATTTTTTTACCTTTTAAAATACTTACGATAACATGTGAGTTATGAATTAAGTAATTTTATATTGTGAACCACTAGAGTGAGCCAATTTCATTTGTGAAAATGAATGGATAATAGAAAAAACTAGGTTTAAATAAATGAAGAGAAATTGTTTTTAAAATTTTGTATCTTAGAAACCAAACTTTTTCAGCTCCCATTTATAAATGAAAAACCCAACCTGAATTTATAAAAAATTGTATTCTTTAACTAAAATGGCATTCTAGTATTTTCTTGATATACTTGAGTCAATTTGTACAAAAATTACGGCTACAGTAAATCTTCAAAACACTCCTATTTTAAGTACTCAGGTTATCATTCATTTATAAGAAGATGCCTAACAAGTGGGACACTAAACTAGATATCAAAACAATGTGTTAGGCCCAGTCAAGATGGCAGAGTGACAACCATCACGGCCTCATCCACCCATAGGAGTATGAACAACAGCAAAAACTGGCAGAAAAATCCTTCTCAAAGCTCCTGAAAATAGTTGAAAGACTGCAGTAACAGAACAAGTGCTGAATCAAGAAAAAGGCTTCTTAAAAGCAATAGGATGTCATGGCACGCTGGCTGACCCCTCCCCATCCCCTAACTGGCTTGGTGCAAAGCCAACCCACATTTCCAAGGCTGGTCGCTGGTCCCTTGTTCAGAAGCCCAATCTCTCTAGTGTTACTGGACAGACTGAACCAGGCCACTTGCTGCAAACTTGCCATTCCAGGACTTGCCCTGCAAGTAGAAGGCAATTCACAGTACTCTCCTACAGAACACTGTGGGAAGGGCAGTCAAAACTGTGGCTGCCTGGGGCAAGAGACTGCTGGCTGTAGGATATACAGTGCAGTATCTGGGGTAATGAAGCAACTGTTTCCTAGTGAAGAGGAGACATTCATACCTGTATAAATGGGGCAATTCCTCGGGCCACACATGTATGCCCAAGACAAGACACAAGTGCAGAAAGATTCATAGAGACCCCGAGGCTTTAGTCTTGAACTATTCTCTAAACTCACTGTATAGATAAGCTCAGAAGGAGAGACTAGAAAAGGTGGGGTGTTTTTTTGTTTTGTTTTGTTGTTGTTAGCTATTGTTAGCTTTCAAGGAAAGCTCTGTCATAACTGTAGGTAGATACAATCTTAAGGAACAAACACCTCCAAGTCTAAATTCCAGTGCTAGCATATTAAAATATCATAATGTCCAGGTTTCAACAAAAGATTACAAAATATACAAAGAAACAGGACTTGATGACTGAGGCAAAGGAGGTGATTAACACCTTAGAAAGAATCAACAAGGAGCACCAGACCTGGGATATACCAGACAAAGAATTTGAAAAACTGGTCCTAAATATGCTCAAAGACTTAAAGGAAACATGGACAAAGAACTACAAGAAATCAGGAAAGTGAAAGATATTGCAAAGAAAATGTCAATAGAGAAAATTATGAAAAGGAACCAAACAGAGCTGAAGCACACGGCAATAAATTAAAAATTCCACAGAGTGGCTCAGCAGCAGAATGGAGGTGGTAGAAGAAAGAATTAGTGAACCTGAAGATAAGTTTGAGAATCATACAGTTTGAGAAGCAGAAAGAAGGAAGAATGAAGAAAAGTGAGCAGAGTCTGAGGAACCTGTGGGATACCACCATGTGTGCCAATATACCCTCTGCAGGACTCCCAGAAGAAAGAGAGAAAGGGGCAAAGAGAATATTCAAATAATGGCTGAAAAGTTCCCAAATTTAATGAAAGTCATGAGAATGTACAACCAAGATGTTCAATAAATATAAATAATAAATATAAAGAATAAACATAAATAGACCCATGCTATAGCATATAATAATAAACTGTCAAAAGCCAAAATTAAAGAATTCTGTATGCTGCAGGAGAGAACATGTCACATACAAGGGAGCCTCAAAAAGATCAAAAAAATTAAGTGCTGATTTCTCATAAGAAACCATGGGGGCAAGAAGGCAAGGGAAAGACATATTTAAAGTGCTGAAAGCAAAACGTTGCCAACAAAGAATTCATCAGGCAAAAGTGTCTTTTAAAAATGAGGGCGAGATTAAGACATTCCCAGATGAACAAAAACTGAGGGAGTTTGTTACCACTTAACCAACCCTACAAGAAATGCTAAAGAAAGCCTATCAGGTTGAAAGGAAAGGACAACAGACAATAGATCCAAGCTGTATGAAGACATAAAGATCTCTAGTAAGGGTAACAACAGGAGTAAATATAAATGCCAGTAAAATTACTGTATTTTTGGTTTGTAACCCCACTTTTTATTTCCTATAGGAACAAAAAGGCAAATGCATAAAATGTAATGCTATTTTAGTGGTTTTAGACTTATAAAAACATGTAATTTGTGACAAAAACTATAAAAAAGTGGAGGGATGGATGGGTATAACACCATTGTTTCTGTATACTATTTGAGGTTAAGTTAGTACCAAAGCAAATGAGATTTTTATAGATTTAGGATGTTAAATTTAAGTCCTATGATAACTACAAAGAAAATACTAGAGAATATGCAAGCTCACAGAGACAGAAATTAGAGTAAAAGTTGTCAAAAGTGAAGGGGGCAGGGGGAATGGGAAGCTATTGCATAAAGGGTATAGGGCTTCTTCTGTTGGGGGAGATGTTAAAGTTTTAGTAATGGAAGATGGTGAAAGCACTGCAATATTGTAAATATGATGAATCCCACTGAAAAGTATGCTTGGAGTAGTTGAGATGGGAAAGTTTATGTTGTATATAAGTTCCAATAATTTAAAAAATAAGGAACAATTAAAGAGACAATAACAATTAAATGCAATACATGATATGAAAATGTTCTCTCATGAACTAAAACAAATCTATAGCACTATACATGGTATGAATAAATAATAGGATGGTTTATGGGGAAAATATACCAAAAATAAGCTATGAACTATAGATAGCAGTAATACTGTAACAATGTTTTTTCATCAGTTGTAATAAATGTGTCAGAACAATGTAAGATGGTAGTGGGGCAATGTATAGGAATCCTGTATGGTATGTAGGATTGTTCAGTAAACTGACAACCTCTTAGATTAAAAAAAGAACAACAAAAACAAAAATGTAATACATGATCCTGGATGTGATCTAACAAGGGAGGAGAAAAGGCTCAAAAGGACATTATTGGAACATATGGGGAAAAAAAAGGAAATATACATTGTAAGCTTTATACCAATGTTAAATTTCTTAAACTTGATAACTGCACAGAAGGTGGTTACATAAATGAATATTCTTGTTCTTAGGAAATGTACATAGCAGTATTAAGTGTTCAAGAAGCATGATGCATACAACCTCCACTCAAGTGTTCAGAAAATGGACTGATAGACAGACAGATAGATAGATGGATAGACAGAATGATATGGCAAATGTGGCAAATGTGGTGGATTAGGATGTCTGTGGAGGTAGGCGTATATTAAGAGTTCTCTGTATGTGGTTTATATTACTTTTATAACTGTCTTGTAATTTTGAAAGTATTTCAAAACTAAAAGTTAAAAAAAAAATCAAGAATCAAAAATACAAACAAAAATAACCTAACAATATTATAATCTAGAACACATCCCTGTGACCCTAGGCAACCAAATTATTCTGACCTGCTCTTCTTATTTAGACAATGAGGACACTAATTCACACACCAATTAACTTTAAATTAGTTATGAGGATCACATATGCCAGTGAAAATGCTTGCAAACTACCTAAATATTAGTGATTGTTAATATAATTAATTACATCATGACAAACCCCATCTCATGGGCATTTTAAATTTTTAATTACTTTAATTTGTTCTAAAACTAAAAATAAATATCTCTAAATTATAATAAAATATGTTGTAATATCTAAAGTGTTTGGAGAGCAGGTGTAGCTCAGTGGTTGAGTGCCTGCTTCCCATGTACAAGATCCCAGGTTCAATCCCCAGTATACCTCCTTAAAAAGAAAAAAAATATATCTGAAGTGTTAGATTTCTGGATATATATATCAAATAGAGAGAGATGCAGAAAGGATACTAACCAATATTCATTTCTCTCTTTTCCTTCCTAGCAAAATGCTTATTTTGTTTGGAGTGGCAATGTGCCTAGCCCTCACTGTAGTACTCACTCTCCCAGTCTCCCTGGTAGCCAAGGTGGCCATGTTATGAAATTTAGCGAAAGTAAAGGTTTCTCAGGGCTCCCATTAAAAGGAAAGGTGCAGCCGGCACCATATTGGTTCCCATCTTCTTGTTCGGAACCTGATGGCTGCAGCTGCAGCATCCATCTTGCAACCAATGGGAAAAGCAGAGCAGTGTTATCAGTTGTGTCATCGTTATGTCATTTAAGCAAAGCCAGAGTCAACCTATCTCAAAATTTATATTAAGTGATTTAAAAAACAAAAACATAATAATCAGTTCTTATTTGTTGAATCTACTATATTAGGATTTCTCTTACTTAAAGACAAACATATTCAGATACAACCTAAATGAAATGCCATATTTAAAGTACCTAGCACAGTAAATACTAAATAAAATGACTAAATTCTTATATTAACTTGATATAATAACCTACAGAAAAATTGAAAATGATGAGGGCTATGTAGCAAAATGAAAAAAGGGGTATTTTAAGTGAAAAAAAACAAAATACGAAATTCTCCTATGACATTTGCAACTATAAATCAAGATGCTTACATTTAATGAAAAAAATTGGAAGAGACCATGAAAAAGTAAAATGATTGATAGATAGTAATTGACTGTGGAAAAGCTTTTTTTCTTTTTAAATTCTGATGTTATTATAGTATATATAAATACAAACATAAATATACATTATGCTTAAGAATACATATAATTTTCAAATATTATCAGACAAGTTCTTAAATCTATCTTTTGACTGCCATGTTGTTTAGGAGAAAATATAATTAAAATTCTCTACTTCAAATTATATATTTACCTGCTCAGTAAGTGACCATCCTGATGTCTGACAATGTGCTCTTAGAAGAAGAGATTTAGAGTTTTTAGGATGAAACATTTGCTCTATTAAGTGAGCCCAGAGTCTTCTCCCAGCTCTCATCTTTGCTATTTCCATGTAGAAGTTCATCCCAATTCCCCAGAAGAAAGACAACCTAAAACATTAACATGAGTCCAGAATTGATTTTAAAAAACAAACGGGAAAACAAAATAATGGTATCACACATCAGAAAATAATGCCCAGATTTTAATTTCAAACAACTTGATTTGAATTAAAAGCAATACATATATACTTTAGTAACTTTAAACTTAAGACACTGAAGTACAATTTTATGCATGCAGAAGAAATAGTTGTGATTATTTGCTTCTGGAAAGAATAATTCACTTTGTAATTGGTTTTCTTTAGGAAAAAATCCTCTTCTCTCAGTAGATGTTATACTTTCTAAAAAATATATTTTAGAGAGACCAAATCTGTAATGCAGGATCACCTATGAAGGGAATAAAACCCACAAACTTGCTTTGTTTGGACAGTACAGAAGTTTTTTTAAAAGAATGGCAGTGCTTTCAGTCTAGGCATTTATTTATCCAATGTCCCTGATCCTACCTCTCCCTTTTATCTTAAATGTTTAGGTCACTTGTCTACCTCTGCAGGCATTAAGGGTGTGATTCCTTACCTATAAAAAAGTGAACCTTAAAGTATAGACACTAAAACAAAAAAATTCTTGACATAGACTTGGGAAAAATTCTTAAAACAGAACTTCTCAAACTTTTGGACTCAAGACCTCTTTTTAAAAATTACTGAAAATCCCAAAAAACTTTTACTTATATGGATTAGATCTAACAATATTTTACTCATTAATTCATTTTAAAATAATAAAAAATCCACGTTATTGTAACATGATTTATGAGAAATAATTATAATTTCTAAAACAAAAAAAATTTAAAAGAAAAGAGGCATTGTTTCACATTTTTGCAAATCTCTTTAATGTTTGGCTTAAGAAGAGACAGCTGGGTTCTTGTATCCGCTTCTGCATTCATCATATTGCAATATTAGACATCATGTAGTATCTGGAAACATTTTTTTTTTTTTTTTTTTTGAGGTACTGGGACTAGAGATTAAACCCAGGACCTCATATGCGGGAAGGCAGCACTCAAGCACTGAGCCACATCAACTCCCGAGTTGGTGTTTTCCTTTGTTTGCTTGTTTTTAGGAGGCACGAGAAGACAGAACCCAGGACCTCTTGTATGGGAAGCAGGTGCTCAAGTGCTTGAGCCACATCCACTTTCCAACCACTGTACACTCTTGAGAGGATCAGAGTGTAAAAGGCAAAATAATGTCTTAACATAATCATGAAAATAGTTTGACCTCACAGACCTCACCAAAAGTATTAGGGATCCCCGCCAGTCCTTGACCACACCTTGAGAACTGGTCTTAATAAGTACAAAACAAGTAGTGAAAGAGCATTCACTAGTCTATAAACTCTGAGGGCAGAGAACATGTTCTTTGCAGTGTATTTCCACAATAGGCTTGTCTTGGCCCAAAGCAGAAGCGTGCTGAACTGACTTAAATATTATTTTTGACCCCAAATCTAGTTACTTCATAAACTTCATTTAACTTTTCCCATATTTTTCATGTAACTTTATTAACAAGCTGTTTTGAAACAAAAATCTTTTTTTTTTTTTTTTGAGGTTACCAGGGCTGGGGATTAAACTCAGGATTTGTATATAGGAAGCTGGCACTCAACCACTGAGCTATATCAACTCCCCCAAATTGGTTTTCTCATTTGTTTGTTTTGTTGTTTAGGAGGGAGGGGAGATCAAGCCTGGGACCTCATACAAGAGAAGCAGGCGCTCAACCACTTGAGTTACATCCACTCCCCAAAAATGCTCTGAAAAGCATTGTACATTCCAAAACACTGACATTATACAGGTACAACTGAAAAAAAACTTAAAATGTAATGGACAGGGGGGGTGGATGTAGCTCAGGGGTTGAGCATTTGCTTCCCATGTACAAAGTCCTGGGTTCAATTGGCGGTACCTCCTAAAAAATGTACTGGGCAAGTTACATATTTTCAAATGGGAAAAATTAGAGAATAAAAGTAAATGTCTTAAACATTATATTTGCATTTTAACAATATAATTTGTCGAAATGTGCAAGCTGTGTTCTCTGGATAGCTGGAGACGAATTTGCCAAGAAGTACAGCCAAATGTAATTCCACTTTCTAATTTTAAACTCTACTGACTTAGTCTCTCATTACCACCCAGATAAAATGTAAGAGAATTTAGTATGTCATTTGTATTTACAAATTTATTTTATCGCTATATTTTTATATACATTCATAAAACATTCCTATTCATTTTCTTAAGGCTGAGACAATATCTGATTTAATATTAATTTACCTACCTTGGCGCAAATTCATCAATTGTCAGGCCAGCTTGGAGTCCAGTTCTACAGTACTCCAATCCATCTGCTATAGTGTAGGCCAGTTCCAGAATGGCATCAGCCCCTGCTTCCTGCATATGGTACCCACTAATTGAAATTGAGTTAAACTTTGGCATGTGCTATATGAAAAAAAGTGAATGAAAATATTAAAGGTTCTATTAAAACCATTTCTAAAATCAAATATTATTTTAAAATATCTGTTCAACTCAGATATGCTAAGTATGTTACAATGAAAATATTTAATGTTTACTTTTTTACATGTCACTCATTTTCAATTTAAATGGCTATACAGGGACCCACCAAAACGGCTATACAGGAACCCACCATTAGGACTGTGCCTGTTTTTCTAGTGGAAAAGAATTGGCAGTAACCATCCTTTAGGGCCAAAAAGGGAAACTCTGAAATTAGCTGGCTGAGGTCAGGAATGTAACTTTTGGCCTGAGAATTGAATGAAGATATCTTTAATTCCAAACCAATGACTTTGACTTCATAATCATGACTTCCTATTTTGGGTTTATTGCTAAAGATATAGAAATTTAATTATTTACTAGATATTAAATTGTCTTGCTTGATGAAGGCACAGAACATGAAATTAAAAAGTGAAGGGAAAAATAAAGAAAATGATTCAATCCTTAAACAGTGGGAAATACATGGGGCAAAAATCAAGGATTGAAATTTTATTTATTTTGACATTTAACACTAAGCATTTCTCACAGACCAATTTTTTCTACCACAATGACTAAGAAAAGTGTAATTTCCACTATTCTCCTAAAATTTCAATTAGGAAGGGTACATATCATACAAACATAGATTATCTAACTAAAAGCTTTCCTGACAAAAGCTTTAACCACATGAAAATTGGAAGACTACTTGAATATGTAGTTTAAGTTCACAAATAAGGAAACAGAAAGGTGGGTGTTTGCAGAGTTCGTTTGAAGGATTTCTTTGTACTTTATACTTTACAAAGTACTTCTCTATAACATTATTTGATTAGTATGTGAAACTGGCATTTTTATCATTTATAAGGAGTATAAAGCAATTTTGAACCACTGGATGACATGAGGATCTTTCACAAGGTGGAATGTGAAAGTATGTAACAGCTTAGACTGTTACTGTATACCCCAACAAACATTCTCCACCTACTTCCTGTAATACTTGAACCACAATTCAGAGTGCCAGCGTATATTAGGACTACATTTTCAATCTTTTCTTACTACTGTGTGTGACCACTGAGATTCAAATGGAAGGCCTATGTGTTCCTTCTTAAAGTACACCTTAAATCAGAGAAATTGGGTCTTTCCTCCTCCTTCCCTTCATGCCCACACCTCCCTTCTTAACCTAAGATGACACACTAACAATGATGGAGAATTAAAATGAAAAGAGCCTGGTCCCCTGATGACCATGGAGCTGCCATAAAAGCAAGTCCTTGGCAGCCTACCTTTCAACTTCTTTCAGATGAAAGAGAAATGACTCTTACCTAGTTTAAGGTATGATTTGTATTTTTAATTTGATTTTGGAGAGTTTCTTTTTTGGTCTTATGCTACAAAGTGCAATCCTCCTGTGTATGTATTCTTGAAATACCAAAAAGTGATCAAAATATGCCCTACATATTAAAGATTATAATTCATTTGAGGAGATGGAATAAATCTATGAAAAGAAATAAAACTGCAAAGTGCAAAGGCTACGTATCAAACGAGTGTAGGCAATACTTGTAAGAGTTTGAGATAATCATCATAAGAGGTGAAAGAAATAAATTTTTCTGGAGGAGAGATTTATTATGGGTCATGAAATAATGGTCTCACTTTAAAGTAGGGGAGGAAGAGAGCATTGCTGGCAAGAAGCAAAATGTGAATGACAGGGAATTTACATACAAATTGCTCAGAGGAAAATGAGGATGCTTTGTTTCCCCATGGAGGAACAGCTGTGACTAGAAAACATTCAGTTTCTTTTCCCACCACTGTGATTGGGTAAGATAAATCTAATTCAGGGGTGAAATATAAGGGACCCCACTGTGATTACACTTCTGCTGAAATAAAGCTGATATTTTGACCCCCATCTGTTTGACACTTGTGTCTACCATACAGTGGGTCTGAATTGTGGAGATTAAATAAAGAAATGTAAATTATGAGCCTTCTACCATTCCCACAATTATCAGAGAATATAAATTTAACAATAAAGAGCAATTTAGTATTGTCTACTGTCCAGATTCCTACAGGTAATTGCAGGCCATAAAATTTGTATAATAAAATAAAATAACAAACAAAAACTCCTGAGTTTAAATTACAAATACTATTCAGACTCAGTTACCATATTCAAATTAGATTATGGCTCTTATAAAGATTACTACATTCAAAACAGTACATCAAGGAAGCAGATGTGGCTCAACCAATTGGGCTCCCGTCTACCAAATGAGAGGTCCTGGGTTCACTGTGAAGGTAAGTTGGCCAGCGCCCACGGAGAGCTGGCGCAGGAAGATGACACAAAAAAGGGAGACAAGCAGACACAAAAGAATGTGCAACAAATGGACACAAAGCAGACAGCAAGCAAGCGGCTGGGGTGAGGATAAATAAGTAAAAATAAATCTTAAAAAAACACACAAAAAACAGTACAGCAGAACCTCTAGTAACCAGAGAGGATACCTTTGCTGTGTACTGGAAGATGTCAGCAATAATTCTCATGGATGGTTCTGGTGGAAAAATGTAAGTGTTTCTGACCATGAACTCCTTTAATATATCATTTTGGATGGTACCAGTAAGTTTCTCTTTGGGTACACCTTGCTCTTCTCCTGTTACTATAAAAGTTGCGAGAACTGGAATAACAGCTCCATTCATGGTCATAGAAACTGACATTTTTTCTAAAGGAATTCCATCAAAAAGAATTTTGGTATCTTCCACAGTGTCAATAGCAACTCCAGCCATACCAACATCACCACGAACTCGGGGGTTGTCTGAATCATAGCCACGATGGGTTGCCAGATCAAAAGCAACTGATAATCCTTGCTGGCCAGCTAAATATACAAAGAAAAATAATGTAGAATTAGAGTATGTCATCAAAGTAAATTGATCTGCTTTATACTGTTAAAAGTATTGGTTCATCTCATCATAATACACTTTTATACCAATATTATTTTTATGATTATGAATGTCAAAACAAATTCAATTAAAGATGCCTCACTTTCTAAAAAGGGAGCCACTTACAGTGTGCTAAAATGCATAAATTGAGTTTCAGACCTCACTAGAAAAAGGAACAAAAGATGTCCATAGTCGTTTTTCTATCTAACAGGTTTTGATAGAAGTGTTACTAAAACTCATGAAAAGATCTGGCTATTTATAAAAAGTAAACATAGTTACATTCTCATATTCACTTACTTATTTTTGTTCTTTTATCTAATATGGTCATACCAGGATGTCTTGGCTATCCAAATATTCCAGGAAACAGAATTATGAAACCCACGCCAAATTTTTAAGAAACAAAATATTCTATACAAAGTATAAGTTTAGCTAGCCTTCCATGGGCAATGCAAACTTACAGATTCTCAAGTCTAGCCCTCAAGCGTTATTTTATTATGAATAAGGGAGAAAAAAATAGTAATTAATATAATTTTCAGACTGAATGTCAGATTGCACTGAATGTATTTGTAGTCACATTATGTTTATCATTTTCTTCATCATTTAAACCATTTCCCCTCTAATTACTATCTTGTTTTTTAATTAAAAGTTTTTAAAAAGTAAAACCAATGTCTCTTTTTCCTCGCACAACTTCGCCTCACTTAATTTCTTTTATACAATATGCATATAGCTATTGTTTACATTTAAGAATTTAGTAATTTATTTTGGGTCACTTATCTTTTTGACCATGGAAATTGAAAACGATGCTCTTTTTTTCAGTCAATTCTTAACTACAGAAAATTGTAAGTGCATATCATCTTTACAGAGATTAGCCTCCTCTTTTAAAATGCGAAGATTAAGAGGCATGTTTGATAATAAATACTATGTCTCAAATTTAAATCTTACCCTTAATATTGTCCTTATAGAACTTATTGCTCTCTTCCACAGTACTAAAACCAGCATACTGGCGGATTGTCCAGGGCCTAAAGGTGTACATGGTGGGATATGGTCCACGTGTGAATGGCTTCACTCCTGGAAGTTCTTCAGGTAAGTCTCTGGTATCCCTACTGGAATACAAAGGCTTTATGGAGATCCCTTCTGGGGTGTGCCATATTAGGTCTTCTGGGTTTTTGCCTTTCAGCTGCTTTTTAGCCAGCGCAGCCCATTCTGGATGAAGGGGTTGTTGCTGATGTATAAGTCGCTGCCATACTAGCCTGGGGCCTGGTGATTCTTTCAGCTGCTTCAGATGATGGGGTGAATGCCAGAAAAGCCAAGTCTTAGCCCTCAGCATGATGGAACATGGAAAACATCAAACAGGAGCAAGAATTGACCTAAAAAACACAGTATATTAATCTGTTTTCAGCTTTTTCCTTTTGTGCTTCCTATATCTGGAATAACTTTGGCCCCTCCGTTTTGTATCTACTATCACTGTTGTAATTCCAGTTCTCTTCAACAAGTGTCTTAGTTGGTCTTATTGACCCCAGCGTTAGACCCCATAAATTCATTGCCACATTGTCACCACAGCCAATCTGAACCTGTCATACACAACCCTCCTTAAAATTTTTCAAAAGCCCTTTAATATGTAGAGAACATAGTATAGCCTCCTTATCTTTTCATTCAAAAGGTTTTACCAAATATCTACTTTGTGACAGGCACAAGGCTGAGCTGGAGAAAAAGTAGTGAGCAAGATAAAAAGGAATTCAAAGCCTCCATGACCCAGTTCCTGCTTACCTCTCAGACTCATTTCTGCCTTTGTTCACTACATCTTTTGTGTTCTAGAAATACTATATTCACTACAGTTCCTTGCATACACCAAAATTGTGAGGGTATACTCTTGCTGTTTTGTCTACCTAGGACTTTCTTTAGCTAATTCAGTGCAGGCATCACCTCCAATATGCAGGAGATGCCAGCATTTGAACCTAGACAGCTTAGTTCCAAAGTTCTTGCAATTAAGATCCTCCCAGGCGAACCCACAAGCTAGGATAAATGGCCTCTTCAGTAATACCAAGCACCATGTTTATATACCTACTGTTTCCAATACTGTAACATATTAGAGCAACCCATTTTTATATTTAATAAACATACTTACATAAATTTACATCATAAAATATATGTATATATTTATTAATATATATGCCTTCTCTACTGTCTATGATCTGCTCCAACATTAGAGCTATACATTCCTGATAACTAGCACAAAGAATTGTATACTAGATGGCCAAGTCCAATGACATCATTTTACAGATGTTGAAATTAAGGTCCAAAGGAATGAAGTGGCTTCATAAAAATCCCACTCAGCAAAGCAGTAAACTGTTCACTTGAATTACTAAATACTTGTCGCCTCAAAATGTTTTCAAGGAATATGATAAACAAATTTATTAATATTTTTATCATGCCATTTGTTTTATACTGGATGAGGCAACAAATGTGCCTAAACATTATTTTCCACACCAATTCTCATTTATCAATGTAGTGAAGCATAAAAGAAAATAATTCCCAATATTTGTAAGGCGTTGTGAAACAAATATACAAACCACTGGTGGAGCCATAAACTATTCTGACTACTTTAGAAAGCAAATTGCAATATGTGTGATGGGTTTTAGAAATGTTCATATGATTTCAACTCAGTAACACCACTCATGGGTTAGCTATAACAACACATAATAGAAAAGACTTTGAATATAACAAATGTCTAAAGACTTAAAAATGAATAAGCAAACTACAGCATATAAAAATGCTAGAATTTTAGGTGGCTATCAAAATATGTTTAAGAAATAGGCAACACTAATCTTTGATTTTAGAAGTTGGAAGAGTGGCTACTTATGATGATGTACTAGAAGGCAATATGAGGGGGCCTTTTGGTTTTCATCTGAACACTGATTACAAGATGCAAGCAATTTGTGGAAATGCATCATACTGTACACTTATGCTTATATACACTTAGTTTTAAGTACTACATATAAATACAAATTTTAAATATGTTATAGGTAGTATTTTAAAAGGCAGAGAGGCACAAAAAGTGTTAAGTGAAAGAATCAGGACACAAAATTGTGAGCACAATATGTTCAATTAGGTAAAAAGTGCAAAGAACAAAGTCTAAAAGGAAATACAACAAAAACAACTGCCATTATGTTTTTACATCCATTATGATTTTTATTTTTTTGAATCCATGGGGTTTTTGTCATCCATCTTCTTGCAAGCCATTAACTACATTTACTAGCTGAAAAGGTGAGTGAAAAAAATTATGAAGTTAGAGTTTGAAAACTGCTTGAGACTAGACTATAGACAGGAAATATCACACCCATTTCATACAAAATACTCATGGAGCGTTCCTAAATCTCAACAACTGATAGGAAAGAGCCCTTTATAAGAGTGACTCCCTGAAAATCGCAAAGCAAAGTGGTAGAGGCTGGAAATAGACATTTTTAGGTAAGAACACTACTGATGGCAATAGGACTTCTGAATTTTCTCAAAAGATCCATCAACAGAGGACTTAAACATTCAAAGAAGCAACATGCAAAACAAATATAACAAATTAATGATCGTCAGAATTTGTTAAAGAACAATTATGAAGCCCTTCCCAATCCACCCCAAAAAGCATCACTAAGAGAAAACACTTAAAATTCTGAAACAACTATTTGCCAAGTTGGGACTATTTAATATAGGGTTCCACAGGACTACTTCAACAAAAACTAGCCACCTCTGATGTTTAGTCAATTTAGGTTTGGGATGGCAACATAAGACGTGTAAACTAAATATTAGCATAAGTAAAACATTATGCTTACGAATATATTGGGAGGAAATAGTCAAGTAATTTATAACTAGACACATACACACATACACGATTAGTATCCAAAGTTCAGAGCTTCTAAAAACAGTCTCCTTTTGTATAAAAGTGAGAACAAGTAATTTATACTTTTACGTCAATTTTCACCTGTCTTTACTATTCCACGATCTTATCTCTACCCCCAGCTAAATGCAGAAAGTCACGTTCAGTCCAGCCACTTCTTAACAAAAACCGTAAGAGTAACAAGCGACGAGTCCAAGAAAGGAGGCAGCCGTGGAGCCAGGGCACCTCTCTGGAATTGTACAAGATTCTTGCAATCATACAAAACACTTCCAAGAAGTGTCACCGGGCGAGACCACTTTGGGGTGCTTAGGTAGAGAAAACGGCGACATCGCTCCAGCGGTGGTACCTTCTCCCTAGAAGCACCCCCTAACTTCCGATGGCCTGGACCAAGGTGTGTGAGTCTTAGCAAACATCTACACCTAAGATGAAGGTAGAGGAAGGGGGATCCGGTCACAGAAGAAGGTAAATAAGGAGGAAGTTAGGGGTGAGGAAAAGGGCAGAGACTCAAAGAACAGGGAGGGAGAGGGGAGCAAGAAGAATGGAGGGATCCAAAAGGGTGACAGGACCCACGGTGCACAGTCGTACTCACCGACCGGCCTTAGCTAAGCGCCTGGGCGGACGAACTTCGGAGACCACAGCAGCACTTGCCAGAGCGCCACAAAATTGGGACCCAACTGCGCAAGTACAGACACCAGCCCAGGGACCAATCAGGGAGCACAGGCCAGCACCGCCCTCCTCCTAGCCAATCTAATTGCGCTCTCGCCGGCGCGCCGCTGTTGACAGCAAAGGATGGGGCCGCAAGTCCTGCCCCCGGCGTCGCGTTTCCGCTTTTCTCCACAACTACTTCCAGGTCTCCTGGCTTTCGATTGTTTGAGCGCCAATTGGTCTGCGCGCTACTCGAAGAGGACTTAGCGGTGAGTTGTAAAAGCGATTAACTCGCCCGGTGCAGATTGGGGGATGAGTGTTGTGACTACTACTTTTATATCAACCTCTGTGATCTATACTTGAGAAGTGTGAGCCTATTTTCCAAGGGAAGGGAAATCTGGCCAGCTGTGCCTTCGGCGTCGCACACTGAAATATTTTGATAACTCGAGGAGGAGTAAAAACCACACTAGGTTATATAAAGTCTTCCTTCACCGCCCCCATTTTCCCCAAGTATGTTCATCCTCCTTTAAACTGTCCTGCAGCCAAGAAGTGGGTGAAGTGCTGCCTTAGAGATTTTTGTCTAGATTGAGATAATTTGGTTTCCACAAGTTTCAGCAAGCCTTTAGGGAAAACAAAACAGCCAAGGATGCTTCTCGGTTATCTACAAGGTAAAGGATGAATTCTTTATCATAGTGTATCGTCGGGCTGCACACTGCGTTTCTAGCTTTATTTTTTGTCCACTTTCATATACATTAGGAGCTTCGGTGAACTTTCCTGACTCTTAACACCAAATACTTAAAAGCTGTCCTGCCGTTGGGCTTGCTGTTTTCTCTTGAATACGTCATCCCCCCTCCTTTTGCCTATTTTACGACGTAATTCAAATCTTACTTTTATCTTCGAATACTATATATTACACACACACAAACCAATTTGAGATAATCAGTTATCTGTCTCTTTTATAGCATTTATCACATTTGGTGTAATTGTGTATAGGGACTTTTTCAGGTCTGTCTGGCTATCCATCTAGGACCAGGATGAAAGTTGTCTTTTAAATATACATTGCAACTAGTCCAATAGCAATAGAAATGATAGCTTTTATTTACTGAGTTTTTGCTGTCCCAAGTACTGTCCTAAGTACTATCTTTATTATGTACTAAATCATTTTAGCTTCACAAAGCCTTTGATGTTGGTACTATTATTAGCCCATTTTACAGATGGGGAAGCTGGAGTAGTTTACTTGCTCAAGGCTGTACACAAACAAGTAGCAGAGCTGCGATTTGAAGCTGCGAATTTATCCTCATCCCTGGCTCACTCTTAACCACTGTACCAGTAGTTCTTTACTGGAGGTAATTTGCCCCTAGGGCACAGTTGACAGTGTCAGGAGACAATTTCAGTTGTTAGACTGGGGATGAGGGATACTGGCATCTAGTGAGTAGGAACTGAAGATAATGTTAAACATCACAACACCCTAAATAGCCCCTTACAACAAAGAATTACCCCATTCAAAATGTCAATTGTGCCAAAATTGAGAAATCTTGCAATATAGTGTACTGCCTCAAGTAGTCGTCAATGGAATCAGTGTTTCTCAAACTATAATAAAAGGTCTGGGTGTTTTGTTTCTAATCAGTCACAACTGATACTTTTGTAAAAATACAATTAAAAAATGAATTACTAGGAAAAAAAATGAAATTTAAAAAGGCAAAAGTCAAGGCCAGTTTTTTTTTTATTAGATTCAACATAAATTCTGTCAAATTCCTATAAAAGTTTCTAAATAATTACTCTTAATTTCTATACTTAAAATAACTAGTACAAGTAAATGAACTAATCTTGGAATAGCACACAATTCAATGCTATGGAATAAAAATGATCAAGAAAAAAATGTCAGAACCAAACTATAAATAAGTGTCAGATGAACATTAGAGACAATAAAACCCTACATGCTTTTAGAAAGAAATGAAGTTAGGTGTTTAGGAAGGCTTTGGGAAGGAGGTGGCTCCTGATCTCAAGGGGTGGACAGAAAGGAGATGAGAAAGCACCTCAGGTAAAGGCTACAGTGTGTGCATTGGGTGCATAATTATTCAAAGTATATTCAGGAATCTATGAATATTCAAGTCTAGCTAGAGAGGAAGGTTCAATTAAGGAGTAGTGGGACAGAAGTATGGAAAGCTAAAGTGGGCTAGATTGTTAAGAACTGTAAATGTCTTTAAGAGTTTGAATGTAATATAGTAGGTGTTGGGGATGGCTGGGTTTTTAAGTAGAGGAAGTAAAGGGACATGGATGACAAGTTGGAGAGGAAGGGATTTCAAGAATGGGACACAGAACAGAGACTAGGAGTAGAGTAAGGGACTTTACTACCACATTTCTCAAAAGCAGGAAAAAGTGATATTTTGACTTTCACTGCTTTTTATAACCGAACTAACATATAGTTTCCGAATGTAGTTTGCGATCTCTCAACTATTTCATCCCCATTGTTTTTTTAAGTCTTATAGGGGGAAAAAAAGCCTAAAGCTTTTCCTTTTAATGTTTGAAGCCTTCTTCATTGACTATCTTTATCTGTGTATATATTTAAACTGTGTTAATAGAATCAATTCTGAATGTTTAAAAAAGGAATGGTGAATAAAATATAGAGCTAGCTGTGTATGCCTAGAAATACATATACATTTCTAGCTGTATATGCCTAGAAGTACACACACACACACATACACATATGTGTATATACATAACTCCTTGCCTTTTTCACCCAACTACCAAGTTATCTACTCATTGTAATACTAGTCAGTGATGAACTGGAAAGGAGTATTAGAAGGGAGAGAGGAGTTATTCTAAATTTAGTCATCCCCATTCCTATACCGTGTAGTTTTGGGGAGGACAGAATAAGCAGAATACTTCTATAGAAAGTGCATATTAAAATATATAGTCCGTTTGAGTTACAGTTTAAATCCTTTTGAGTGTGTATTATCACATGAATCCCCTATAGATTGATGGTATAATCATAAAAATTATCTCCTACCTTTGGCATGAATTGAATAATGATAAATCATTGGACTCTAAGAAGACTTGAGTATTAATATTAGATCAACATTATCTGTGACCATCGCAATACTTCGTATTTCTATTTCCTTAGATTTAAACATTGGAGATAATGTTATTGTAAGGGGGAATATAAAGTGACGTGCAAAAACCATTTTTAAATGATTTTTTAAAGCCATACAAATAAAAGAAATCTGTAGGTATGAAATTGAACTAGATATCTTTACTCAGATCAGAGCCAAAGTTACTTGTTTAAAATATTTTTAAATGTTTTAAAAACACAGTACTATCCCAAAACTTTTATAATTTTATATAAAAAGTGAATTTGGCATATTTATAGGTAGTCTTTTTAACAAAATATTGTGCAAGTCTTTAGCATATTTCCATGTCCTTTACATCTCTACAGATTTTGAAGCACTGTTAAAATTGTTCCCACTTATATCAGGATGCCTAATAAAGCAAATGCCTCCAAGAAAATATCTCAAAAATTCAAAAGAAATCCCAAAAGAAAAGTTGATGATGAAGATATGGTGTTGTCAGAGAAAGAGGTAATGAAAATATAAAATATTTATCATTCAGAACTCTTTGATTAGAAAGATCATGGTCTATGTAAATAGTAATATATGAAGACTTAAGGATCAGACAAATCAGTTGCTAGCAAACTTGAGAAATAAAAGCTATTTTTATTTTTAATAAAAAATTATAGTAATTCATACCAAGGTGATGGAGTTTTTGGAACATGATTCGTAAGGCTCTCAGATAAAAATTGTCATTTACTTAAATTTTTAGGGAAGCAGTTGTGACTCATGTGATAGGGGCTCATGTCTACCATGTAGGAGGTTCAGGATTTTATTCCCAGGGCTCACTGGTGAAGGCGTGCTGGGCCTGCGTGGCATGCCGGCCGGCACGGGAGTGCTGGCCCATGTGGAGACCTGGCGCAGCAAGATGACACAACAAAAAGAGACAAGAAGAGAGACAATAAGAAATGCAGCAGACCAGGGAGCTGAGTTGGCGCAAGAGATTGAGCACTGGAAGGTTCCAGGATTGGTTCCCAGTGCCACCCTAAAGGGAAGACAAGCAGACACTAAAGAACACACAGTGAATGGACACAGAAAGCAGACAGCGAGTGCAAAAAAACACAATGGGGCAGGGGGTGGGTGGGATAAATAAGTAAATCTTTAAAAAAAATAAAATAAGTTTTGAACATAGTATTCTTTGAGGAGGAGGAAGTCATTGTGCCTTGCTAAGTATATGGGGTGACTAGGAATAAAGCATACAAATTCTAAAAGAAAAATCTGTCAGTAGAGAAGGTTTTTATTAACATAAAAAAAATAGTTTGGAAGGAATTAGCTTCTTCCTATTATAATTTTGCCACTTAGAAGATTGAAGAAGTCAAAACCTTTTTTCTGTGTTTCTCCTTGCTCATTAGGCAATGTCGATACTTATTTTGAAGATAAAGTATGTAACACTGTTTCCCAGACGAAGTGACTAATGATTTACTTAAAGCATTTGTTGACACTGTATAAAATCTATTTTATTTTATCACTATGGTTCATTAATTGTTTTAGTATATTTTCTGTGATAAATGCATACCTTCTGTAGAAGTGGCAATATACCAATAACATACTTGATAAATCTATTGGAAAAGCAATACTTTTTTTTATCTGATGTTTAATTCTCTATGTGTATATGTGTTTTTCCCTCTAGGTTAAAAACACAATGAAAAAAATTAAAAAACAACCAAAGTATCTGTCTTCTGAAGGTATTTATTTTCTCTCTCTTCAAACTGCAATTTTTCTCTATGTTCAAGGAAAAAATTCTCAACATTTTATGAGTTCTGTACTAGCAAAAAAAAAAAAATGATAATAAACAGCCATACTCACATTTTTACAGGAAAATATGAGTAATCTGTTTTATTCCAGTTACCATCCAACATTTGATAGAAATAATTTTCCAGTCTTCTCAATGAAACTTTTTCAAGAATTCAAGTCATTTCCAAGAACCTAATAATTATAGCTTGGTTCTTCATTTAAAATTTTTTCTTTTGGTTTTGTATCTGCATTACCAGTTAATAGTATTTCAGTTAAAGAACAACATGTTCATATTCAATACCTGGCATGTTATAGCTGTGTAATAAAAAAGAAATTAAACAGTTTATACAGCTGTATTTTGATTCTCATAATTTCTTAAGCATCTTTAGATGAATTTATATTTGAATCATTTTTTAAGTAGAAACATAGCTTCTGCTTTGATCATTGTTTCTTCTACCACCAGTGACAGGAAAAACAAAACATACTAATCTGAAACAGGTAAAGATAGCATCCAACAAGAGAAAAACCTGGCAGCCTCTTTCAAAGAGTAGCAGAGAGTATTTGCAAACCATGATGGAATCAGTAATAATGTGAGTATAATTTTTTTTTTGTTTCATCCTTTGGTTTCCTATAAACATTATCACACTAAGATTATCTATTTTAAGGTAATAGGGTGCTTTTGCATTTCAGAAAAGATATATTAAATGTCTTATGATGGCTTTAATCTTCAGGAAAAGAAAATAAAAACTTCAGTATTTTGAGAAACTTGATTACGCATCAATAAAATAAAAATCAAGACTGTCTTGTCTAATCTGCTATATATAAAATTTCACTTTGCTTGTCAATAAAGAAGCTTTAAGAAGCTGAGTTTAAATTGACGCTATAGGTAAGCTCCTATGCTAGAAGGAATATAAAGAAAATGAGACAGAATTCTGCCATGAAGGAGCTGAAAACTACCAAAAGAATCAGGCATATAACTATAATACAGTGTGATAAAAACTTGTATTATACCTCTTTTTAAATGTATTTAACAGAAAAGAAAAAGTAATTTTTGCCTTTTTAGTGAGGGGAGGCATATGAGGGAAATCAGAAAAGTTTGTGTTTCAAACTAGTGTTTATTCAATCCATTTTTTCCCTTTTCTAGAGCAATTTTGAGTAACAGAATTAGAGAAAATGAGCAAATCCAATATCATCTCAACTGCCTGAAGAAAAGGTAATATAATTATACAGTGAAGAAAAGGTAATATAATTATACAATTGAAAATGGTTAAAACATAACTTTTTAAAAATCTAACCTGTCCCTATTTTGCTAAAGCAGACATTTGCGTAATATAAAAATTATATTGTTTTGCTTTGTTTTATTTTTTTTAAGAAGATGAACAATTTGGATATATGTAGTCTACCTTAAACTGTTCCTGCATCTACTTCTGAAGTAAGTTAATAAGTTTCAGAGATTTTGTAAGGAAGAATCTGAAAATCAAAAAATGCCTACTTCTACATCATATTGCCTTACATTATTTGCACAAGCACAAAGTATAATTTTCCATGTTGTTACCCCTCTTCAGCCTGCAGAAAATATCAAATGGATGTTTCTTTTCAAGTGTTCTTAAAAGTCAGACCAACTGCCAATGATTTTCAGTGATTGATTCTCTCATATTTATACAGCTTTTTCTTTTCATAAAAGAATGTTCTTTGTTTGAGGGTTGCCTATATTTGTATAATTTAGTATTTTATTCTTGGGAAGTCCTTTGAGCTTTAAACATGTTCTGTTTATTGCTTCTTTAAGCATAATTCTCAACCCATAGTAACAAATTAGAAAGAGTGTAATGAGGTTTGTTTGGGGGTGAGTGGTTGTTGAGAAAGGTTGAGAGAGATTCAAGAAAGACTGTTAGAAGTGGGCTTGTAAACCGTTTAAAGAAATGTCAACCTAATATTAAAGAAAGGGGGATTAAAAATCTAATAAATACATTAATGCAAACATACAAAGATAGCTGTTAAAGGTCTTTTTAATATAGGTCAGAGTCATGCATAGTGCATGAATAAGTATTACAGTACATAATAACTGCTGTTCACAGTGATCACCCTGGTCATCAAGAAAAGAGTAAAGCTTGTCAATATATAAGCAATCTATTCATAACAACCATGGAGATACATATTTCAAGGACTGCCTGTTGTATTCTCCTTTTTCCTTTCACAGCTAGTTTTCTTTAGTTCCCAGATAATTTCTCTTCTACTGACAAAGAAGAGTACAGCATTAGCAAATTGATTCTAACTAACTTTGAATATCTTTTCCGATAGTAGCACTTCTAAAAGTACATTTGGAACACTTGTTCTTTTTTGTTCTTTTTTTTTTTTAAGATTTATTTATTTCTCTGCCCTTCCCCCCACACCCCAGTTGTCTGTTCTCTGTGTCTATTTTGCTGCATCTTCTTTGTCTGCTTCTGTTGTTGTCAGTGGCACGGGAATCTGTGTTTCTTTTTGTTGCATCATCTTGTTGTGAGAGTTCTCCGTGTGGGCGGCACCATTCCTGGGCAGGCTGCACTTTCTTTCGCGCTGGGCTGCTCTCCTTACAGGATGCATTCCTTGCACGTGGGAGACACCCCTGCGTGCCAGGGCACTCCTTGAGCACAGCAGCACTGCGCATGGGCCAGCTGCACATGGGTCAAGGAGGCCCAGGGTTTGAACCGCGGACCTCCCATGTGGTAGATGGACGCCCTAACCACTGGGCCAAGTCCGCCGCCAGGAACACTTATTCTTAAAATACTCCATGAATAAAAATGGCCCATAGTGAGTTATATTTGGGTACATTAACAGTAAATAATGTGTTTCATTTTGTTTAATCTATCATCTCTCCAATTGATTTTTACCACAAAATCTCTTTCATACATTGATCTCATCTCTGCTTCTTTCTGCATGTTGGCTTCATTCTTTTAGGTCAGTTGTTCTCCCTATGTTAGAACTATAACCATAAGATGTTCCTCATTTATATCTTTTGAGCCTTGTGAAGAAAGAAGAAAAGGAAATGCTTATCCCCTTAGTTTCAGTTAGAAAGTTCTAAGAGATGAACTCTGATTGGTCCATCTTAGGTTACATGCTTATCCTTGGATTGATTTTTTGGCAAGAGCTATCATGATTGATATAAACTGAATCATATCCCTATCCCCATGTTAGACAGACAGGATGATAATAGGGTTCCTAGGCAAAATTGTTTGTCACTACAGTTTCTGGAGAAATATGCCTTAGGAAAGTCTGTCCAATAGAAACAGTGTTATAAATGGTGATTATGTGCTGTTGATACAGTAGGATTAGTCAGAGTACATTTGAAGTTTAGTAAGATTTTATAAGACTCCTGGAAATCTAGCCACTATTTAGAAATTTGGAACAGGAAATGACCCTTCAACAGAACTGACTTAATTTTAGAAGAAAATATCCATAAATAAATTCTTATTTTAGTTAAGTCAAAAGTTGCCCTTCTTAGAAAGACTTATTAGGTTATTCATGCTTAAATGTGATAACCTAATGATGATTTTTCTGGATAAATGAAATTTATCTTAATGGTTTAATGAAAATTATGATTTGTGGGGTTTATTCTCCCTACTCTTTCTCTTAACAAAAAATACTATGATTCGAGAAAGTTAAATCATTAGCTCTACTATCATTCATATTACCTATAAATGTTAAGAAGGAGAACTTTTTAGAATCTAAAGCTGCTGCTATTGAGTAGAAGCAACCAAATTTATTTTGTCCTCCTTGATTTCTTCCTTGTAGAATCTTTGAAAGCTATTTTTCCACAGCTCTTTCTAAAAGATTAATTTCTACTGGTGATCTAATCAAACCAAATTTGAAGGAGGATTTTTTAACTTTAGTATTGAATGTTGTTCATGTTTATAGTTCTTTAGAGAAATGTACTTTAACTGTAGTGTTTTAAGTGCTTTAAATGCTTTAGGACTCAGTTTTCTTTGAAAGGAGTAAGTTAGAGTAACTGATGTAGAAGTCCCCTTTTACTGGTTGCATTTTCTAAAGCAACTGAAATTTAAGGTCCAGAGTCAATAGTTAAGTGTCAAAATTGAAAATTCTAGACTAATGCTCCATCTCTCACCCAACAATTCACAATAGTACAAATAGATTGTGTACTGTAATATTCTAGGAAACATATTTAGAAGAAACAAGGAAATTTTTATTTTAAAATGTATAAATTAATTGTCAAATGTGTAAAATAGAAAATTTTCTTTTAACAACACAGCCTAAATTTCCATGATATGAGGTAAATCTTAAAATATTGAAAGGCTAAATGAATTGTTAGGGCTTAATTTGAGTCACACTCCCATAGTTAGCACTTGTTAATTGAAGAGTGTTGTAGCCCTTAGGTTTATGAAGGCAGAAAAAGATGAGAACAGTGTTTCAAAACAAAACTAATATTACTAATGTTGCACAGAAACAAATAATCATGTTTTTACTTTATCCTTAAGATTGCTACAACTGTGTGAAACGCTGAAAGTCCCTCCCAAAAAGCTGAAAGATTTAACTAATGTGTCAAGTCTATTGAAAATGGAAAGGACACAGCACAGAGCTAATGAAGAAGGTCTGGCATTATTACAGGTATGAAATTTGAACAGGGAGTACATTAAATTAGAGAGTTAGGAAGAGGGAAATACCAAGTTTTTTAAATTACCATATTTTTCTAGTAATGAACACTGGATCTTGGCCTAGATTTTTCTTTTTTTTCCAAAGCACCAACTTTGGTTAAACTGAGCCTCTAAAGTTGAAGATATTATTTCTAATATATTAGTGATTAAGTAAAAGTCATTTTTATATCAGATGGACTACTTTAACTGAACTTTTAGTATTTTGGTTATCAAATTATGGGAAGTCATCAATAAATGCTATAACCATAGTCCATCTTCTGCCACAGGAATCTCTGTGTTATGAAGTCCCATGCCTTGTACAGTTCTTTCAAAGTGTACACCCAGTGGCTTTAAATTTCAAAATTTATTAGTGTTTCCTCTGTATGGTACTGTACTGGCGAAAATAACACAGTCACATAGTCATAATTTTTATTGTTGCTATTACCATTATAGCAATCCTATTTTGATGTTCTATGTTCCAGGTACTGTTCAAAGCATTTTACAGTTACATCCCTTAATCCTCACAATAACTCAAAGAGGTCTTACTAAATTATCCTCATTTTATAAATGTGAGAAAGAGATATACATATTGATATTTCTAGCCATGTAGCCTTAGACAAAGTTTGATGGAAACACAGCCTGACTTCAGAGCCTTATTCTAAATCATTATGCTGTATTACATCATGTATAAGATAGTAGGAAATAACATTAGTTTTCATGATTAACTTCAAACTTTTAATTAGTGGATACCTCAACAATTGAAGAAAGCAACTTTCAGGAGCTTTTTAAATAATTATGAAAGCTAAAACATGGGAAGCGGATTTGGCTCAATGGATTTAGCATCTGCCTACCACATGGGAGGTCCAAGGTTCAAACCCAGGGCATCCTGACCCGTGAGGTGAAGCTGGCGCATGCGCAGTGCTGATGCGTGCAAGGAGTGCTGTGCCATACAGGGATGTCCCCGGTGTGGGAGTGCCCCACACGCAAGGAGTGCACCCCGTAAGGAGAGCCGCCCCACGTGAAGAAAGCATAGCCTGCCCAGGAGTCGGGCCGCACACACGGGGAGCTGATGCAGCAAGATGATGCAACAAGAAAAAAAGAAACAGATTCCCAGTGCCGCTAACAAGAATTCAAGTGGACACAGAAGCGCACACAGTGAATGGACAGAAAGCAGACAACTCGGGGGGTAGGGAGGGAGGGGGAGGAAAGGGAGAGAAATAAATAAAAAATCTTTTAAAAAAAAACTAAAATAAACTAAAACAGATTGGACCATATCATTTAGACATTTTGAAGTAGTTTGTAGATGTGCTGCTTAGGTTATTGTTACAATTTGGTAAGTATAGTATATAGTAGCATTTTATGCAAGCAATGCACCCCAAGTTTTTATAACAACTCAGAATTCACAAATAATTAATTCTAGTTGTCCAAAAGGATTGAGAATAAAGTTGGAAGGATAGATGTTCTAAGCAACAAATCTATATATATTGTGGTATTTTGAATGGTTGTCTTCCTTTCTTACAGTGTAATATTGTATTATTTCTACCCCAGTATTATTACTTTTCCAGGGTGTATTTGTAACACTAGCTCCACTACTTAATGAACAAACACTTAGATGACTTTCATAGATTATTTAAAAGGTTTAAAGTATAATAATGGTAAATGTTATTTTAACATTTAGTATTTCCATAAATCACTTAAAGGTATAATAAAGTCTTAAACATAGTATCATTTTTGTAATTCTAGGAGACATTTCTATTTACAGCTAAAATTGGGCCTCCATGTGTCAGAAACTTCAATACAGTCTGTGGTTTGTCTGGTAGTCAGTTTCTTAATGGAAACATTGTTGGCATTTTGGGTAGGACAGTTCTTCATTGGTATAAGAAGAACTTTGAAGTAGCAATTTATAGATGTTGTCATACATGCATTACTTTTCTTCCATGTGGCCTTACTCAGAAACACTGCTTTTTCCTGTTGCAACCTGTAGTTCTTACTGGCAGTGACTTTCCAAGACCTGTGTCAGCTATCAGTCACATTTTTTTTTCATTCATCATGTTCCTTGAGTTCTTACTGTATGGTGGTGCTAGGAAAAAGACAATGAGTGAAAAAACAAAGTCTCTGAGAGATTCTAGAAATATGGCATTACTACTGCTGAGGTATAGTTTTTAAATAAACTCTCATCATAAAAACTAAGTTGCATTACTTCAAACAGTTTTTATAAGAAACAGAGAATAAGAACCAAAATAACATTCCTACAGGTGACAAAAACATGCCAAGAGAAGTGTTCACAAAGCAGATGAACATTAACCTAATTTCTCAAGTGAGCTGAAAGAAATTCAGCAAAATGTTAGAGGGTATTTAAAAAATCATAAATCAGTGCTAAAAATACTCAAAAACAAATTATCCTTATTTTGAACTCTTCAGGGCTTTCATTCATTCTCTTCTTTAGTAGGTTGATTGGTTGTCCCCAAAAAGATAAATCCAAGTCCTAACCCCCAGAACCTGTGAGAGTGACCTTATTGGGAAAAAGTCTATAGATGTAAGTGGGATATGAATCTCGAGGTAAGATCATCCTGTATTATTCAAGTGGACCCTGAATCCAGTGAGAAGTGTCCTTATAAGAAACAGAAGAGACAAAGAGAAAAAGGCCATTGACAACAAAATTAGTAATTGGAGTGATATGGCCACAGGCATGCCAATAGCCATTAGAAGAAGTAAGGAAAGATTCCCCTCTAGAGTTTTCAAAGGGAACATGGCCCTGCCAATACCTTGGTTTCTGAATCCTGCCCCCCAAAATTGTTAAATTTCTTGTCTTTTAAGTCACCACGTTTATGGTAATTTGTTGCAGCAGGCACAGGAAACTAATACCTATGATTTACATTCTGTATCAAATAGCACTTCTAGAGCCAACAGCCAATTCACAGGAAATGCAGTTCACAGGGAGATAACAGTCCATAAAATTCAGGCTGGGAAAATTAAAAGAAACTAAAACAGTTGGGTTGGAATCCTACAGATGAAAAGAGACTTAAAAGATGTATCAAACATTCACAACCAGTTTGGAACCTGATTCAAACAAACTGTTACAAAAAATACTCCAATTTTTGAGAATATTGGTAATGTGAACATTAACTACGTTGTATACTAAGGAATTTAAAGTGTGATAATGACATTGTGGTCTTTTAGAGTTATATATAGAAATATGAGTAAAATGATAGGATGTCTGAGATTTGCTTCAAAATAATACAGCGAAAGTAGAAGTGGGTAAACATATAGAAGATGACCTTAAGTTGATAATTGAAGCTGGATGATAAGCACGTGAGGGTTCATTATATCATTTCTCTAATTGTGTATGTGTTTGAAAGTTTTCATAATAAAAACTAAAACAAAGTCTGCGTCTTCACAAGTTTATATTCTAGTGAGTGGAATTCACAGTCCCAAAATCTTGGGTAGACAAGGATCAGCAAACTTTGCTCATAAAGGGCCAGACAATAATATTTTAGGCTTTGTGAGTCACATGTGGTCTCTGTTGCATATTTTTGTTTTGTTCTTTAAAAGTCCTTTAAAAATGTAAAAACCAATTCTTAACTCTTGGACCTTACAAAAACAAACCATGGGCAGTTTGACATCCTATGCATTTCCCTTTTTTTTCCTTAAGGATCTGTAGAAGCCATATTGTATTTCTCAAAGAAAGTAACCATAGGTGCCAGCAGCAGTTCTGCTTCCAGTATATGGAGAATTGATGCAGCATCAACAGTATTGCTGAGACAAGATTTAAAAGTTATTCCTTCTGTATGACTTATTCACTTGTTACCTGATCCCCAGGGACATTGTTAACATTGACTGGTTGCTAAGACTAAATGTGAAAGCATTGTAGTACTTAACACCCTTCTGAAACCTGGAAGCTAGCTAATTCTATAATTGGCCTAGACTCAGAACATGCTGATTGTCCCATAATCATTCATTTTCTCTTTGTCTTTCCCTATAAATTGTATATCTTTTAGTGGGAGAAACTGTCATTCTTTTTTTAGTACTACACCCTGTCCTAATGTCCAGCATTGCTGTTGGTAAATGAAAATAGCAGAAAATCAAATGTTCCTAAGTAAATGGGGGGAAAGATTAAAGAGTTTCTCTGCTACACACTATTATATGTACTGCTTAAGGAAGTCTGTTCTATTTTCATGTCAAGATTCCTTGAGACCTGATAGATTCACAAGTAGGATCATCAGGATCTCTGACATTAGCAGCTTTGGTAAATTTTTTGAGGAAACATTCATTTCTATGATATATATCCCCTTGTTCTAGGAAATAGTACATTATTAAGTCATGAAATCTGCTAAATAGGAAGTCTGGTTTTTGAAGAAGAATGCAAAGAAATGTACTAGTTTCTTCTAGAAGCGTTTTAATATGTGAAACATTTTAAAAATATGTATATTTTAATATATTAGGGTTATAATTATTTTAAACATTTATTTTCTCTAACTCAGGAAGAAATAGATAAAATAGTGGAGACAACAGAGTCAATGACTGGGAATATTGAAAGCCTCAAAAGCAAACTTCAGATTTTGACAAGTGAGGTGGAAGAAGAGGAGAAGAAGGTTAAACAGGTAATTTTTTAAAAATGTATTGATAGAGTGCTGACGGGAGTTCAAAATGAAAGAATACTAGACTGGTGAAAAGTGCAATAAGGAAATAAAGACTTCCAGAAAAGGTAATTATTTGGGTAATTATAAATGCCAATACTGTAATTTGGTAGATAATTTCACTAAAGTGTGAATGCATAAAAAGTAATGACAAATGCATTAGGCTTCCTTTTTAAAGAAATTTTGGACTACAGAGAGGTTCAACTATGGCAGGGAGGAACACTGGTGTGGGGTTTTATTGATAGGGGGCACATGGTTGGGAGGGAGTTCTCCACGGCATGTATACAGGGTACATAAAAATGTTTGGATATTTTCATAGTGGTTACAGTTAAAAATGACAGCTGAGAGAGTGATGAGTTCCTAGCCAGGGGAGCTCTATCACATTCCCCAATGGAACAGCAACAATCCCCCCAAGTGCAATGGCAAAGACCAATAAAGATGGATGGTACAACAATGAGCCCTTCATACTGATGGTTCCGATTATGAGCCTGTGCACCTGAAATATGAACTAGGCCTAGAGCTGCAGGATGCCTAAGAGTTACCTCCTGAGAGCCTCCATGTTGCTCAAATGTGGCCACTCTCTATGCCAAACTGAGCATGTAAATGCATTACCTTCCCCCCAGTGTGAGACATGACTTGCAGGGATGAGCCTCCCTGGCACCAAGGGATTACTACCAAGCACCAGCTGACGATGTAACTAGAAAAAGACCTTGAATAAAAGGGTCAACTCAGACCAGCAGAATATCTCAGCCTACATGTAATATCAGGTGTTAAAAACTGCTTTTTGACCTTCAATAAAAGAGGAAAATGGAAAGGACAAATGAGTTTATATGGCTATGAGTCTCCAAAAAAGAGTTGGGTGGTCATCAGAGGGGTAATCCTTATGCATGCCTCAGCAGGGTACCAGAGACAGCCAAAGTAGTGGTTCCAGGTATCCAGGTAGTGGTTCTCCTGAGGGCTACAGAGACCCACAGGTTCTAAGGTTGTGGCAGATGGCTCTGGAGTTCAGGGTCATGTCAGTTGGCCCTACTTTGGAATTTGTGTTCTTGAGTATGATGGGATTGGACTGAGATATGACCTTTCTACACATGCCTCTTCTGTTACTTTTACTGGACCTGTGGTTGGTGTTTGGGTTGGTGTATACTCAGAAGACTTGACTCTCTGGACTGTCCATGTGACAGCCAGGCCCTGAGCCTCAGCAGACTTGTAACTCCTATCCTCTGGTTTATTGGACTTACCCTGGCCAGCTAACAGGGAGGTGAAGAGGAGCAGCCACCACACCAGGGAGCTGAGAGTGCCTGCAACTGCAGGCAGGATAGTTGCATCCATCATCCATATGGAATCTGAGCCCCCTCTTGATGTAGAAGGGTACTGGACTTAACCTTCCCAAGGTCCACAGGATGAAGGAATAGAGAATGGATTAGAATGGACTTACTGGTGTTTTGCTGGGGAACTATTGTGATTAGTAAGGGAAAAGGTGGTAGTATTGATGTGGAGAAAGTGGCCACGGTAGCTGCTGATGGTAGGGTGACCAAAGAATAGATATGATGTGGGGGCATTTTCAGGATTTGGAGTTTTCCTGGGTGGTGCTGCAGGGACAGATGCTGGACATTCTGTGTCCTGCCATGGCCCACTGGGTGGAATAGGGGAGAGTGTAGACTACAGTGTAGACCACCGTCCATGTAGTACAGCGGTACTCTAAAGTGTATTCACCAGGTGCAGTGGGTGTGCCACGATGATGGAAGAGGTCGTTGGTGTGGGAGGAGTGGGGTGGGAGGGTGAGGGGTATATGGGGACCTCATATTTTTCTAATGTAACATTTAAAAGAAAATAAGAAAAAAAGAAAACCAACAAAAAAATTTTTAAGTAAAAAAAAACAATGCAAGTTATTGGTGGTAGGGTGAGATGTTATATATGTTTGTTTGATGTTGTGTATGTTTGTTTTGTAAGTTCACAACTATTATACATTTATTGTTTATGTTTATGTATGAGTGATTTGTTTCAATAAATTTTTTTTAAAAAAGTAATGACAGGCCTATGATTTTGGACATAAAACATGCAAAGATATAATTTGTTAACAAGTACAAAAAAAGGTGGGGGCAGAGGGGTAGAGGAACAGTGTATGTGTTTGCCATTGAATTCAAGTTAGTATCTAATCAAATATGATTGCTATATATACAGGATGTTAAATTTTAACCCCGTAGAAAATATATCCAGAAAGAAATGAGAAGGTATTCAAAATGATACAATACAAAAAAAAAAAAAAAATCAAACAAATATGTAAGTAGTCATTAATAGAGGAATTTAGGGACAAAAAAAAGACTAAGTATTAAAATGACAGAAGAAAGTCCTGCATTATGCATAGTGACTTTAAATAGAAAAGGATTAAGCTTTCCAGTAGGAAAGCAGAAATTGATGGAATGGATAAAACAGCATGACCCAACTCTATGCTGCTTACAAGAGACTCACCTAAAATGTGAAGACAGAAGTAGGTTGAGAGTGAAAGGTTGGAAAGAAATACACCATGCAAGTAGTAACCAAAAGAGAGCTGGGGTACCTATTACTAATATCAGATAAAATGATCTTTACATCAAAACTGTTACAAAGAGCAAAGACATTATATTCTGATAAAGGGGTCAATCCAACAAAAAGACTTAACAATTATATATGCATCTAATAGCAGAACCCCAAAATATATGAAGTAAATATTGACAGATTTAAAGGGTGAAATAGATGGTGCTACATTAATAGTAGGAGTCTTATAGTATACCACTTCAATAATGGATACATCCTAAATAGACAATAGGGAAATAGAAGACTTGAATGATACTCTAAACCAACTAGACCTAGCAGACATACAGAACACTCACACAATAGCAAAGAGAATACATGTTCTTCTCTAGTAGATAGATCATATCTTAGGTCAAAAACAAATGTCAGTAAATTTTAAAATATTGCAGTTGTACAGTGTATCTTCTCTGACTACAATAAATGAAGCTAGAAATCAATAACAGAAAAAGAAATTTCACAAATATGTAGAAATTTAATAGTGTACTCTTAAACCACCAGTGGGTTAAGAAGAAATCACAAGAGAAATTAGGAAATATCTTGAGGTGAATAAAAATGGAAATATACAAAAACTTAAGAAATGTAATAAAGTAGTTCTGGGAGGGAAAT